>NC_035448.2:142946294-143246294 GCF_002127325.2 Helianthus annuus
GTAGGATCTCCTTCAATGCCCATAGGTATTGTATGGCGGGGATCCAAACTCTTTGACCCCCTCATAAGTTAACTACTATTAATACTATAACCCGGCTATTTAGGACTGTATCCCTGCTGACTCAGACTACTTAGCCGAGGGTAACGTCACCGCCGAAAGCGGGGCCTACCACAATTTGCATTAATAACTTAATTCATTATCTTTCAATAATCCGACCCTTTAGGATTGTATCCTTGCTGACTCAAACTACTGGGTTGAGGGTAACGTCGCCTTCAAAAGAGGGGCCTACTACAATAACTAAGATAATCTCTTAAACAAGTGCAAAAGTGCGAAAATAATCAAAGGTTATACTAATACACGTGTCGGATCCAAGTGATTCATCTTGTCTATCTGTTTTTATTTTATTTTATTTTTCAGCATTTAGTTAGTTTTTATTTTCTTAGTTTAAAAAACATTTTTCTCACTTTTTGATTTGATTAGACGTTGAGGATAAACCGATATTAAAAGCTCTTGTGTCCTTGGACGACCTCGGTATCTTACCAACACTATACTACGTCCACGATGGGTGCACTTGCCCACATGTGTGTTTAGTGTTAGTGAATATCGTGTTTTATAAATTTAAAACTTGGCTAAAAGGTGTAAAAAGGGCTTAATTATATATCTAAATTATATTACACTACACACGCATCAAGTTTTTGGCGCCGTTGCCGGGGACACAAGGATTTTAAGAAAGCTTAAAATCAACGGCCTAATCAGTTTTTCAAAACCTTTTCAAAACGCGCGCACATTTTTCTGCATTTTAGCTTAGTTTGCATTTACAGTAGCCTGAACACGGGGCCGTGCTTACTGAACACGCCCCCGTGCTGCATATTTTTAGTTAGATACCCAGATACAGAGTCTGAACACGGGGCCGTGCTCACTGAATACGCCCCTGTGCTCAACGTGACCAGTAACTTTAATTAAAATGCCCAGATACAGACCCTGAACACGGGGCTGTGTTCACCAGACACGGGGCCGTGTCCAGCCTCTGTTTCCGTCTTTATTTTTGTTTTCTGGTCCCGAGACTCAGTTGTGGTCTGTTGAGTGATTCTTATGGATCAATACTCAGGAGGTTACAACTACACCTATGATGAGGATGATTATAGGGGTAATTATTGCACTAATTGTCGTAACGCACGCTCGGTTCAATATAATAACTCATATCAACCATCCAATTCATACAACCATTATGAGGAGCCCAGGTACGAGCCATCGACTTCATACACATCCTATGAAGACCAAAGGTAGGAACCTCCTCCCTCATACTCATATTTTGATGAACCAAGGTATGAGCCTTCATACTCATACTTTGAAGACTCAAGATATGAGCCACCACCTTCATACTCTTATTATGAGGAACCATGGCGTGAACATCCCACCTCATATGAGTACTATGAAGAACAAAGTTTCGACCCTTATCCATCATATACTTACAATGAAGAACAATGGTGTGAACCATCTACTTCATATGAGTATTATGAGGAGCCAAGGATCGAACAACCGGATTCAAGCTTTGAGGATCCAAATTCTTTTTCTCTCACCGAAGTGACCAATAGGATATTAGAACACATTAAAACTATCGAACGTTACATGAAAGAATCTCGCGCAAGGGAAGAGGAATCCCGCGCAAGAGAAGAATTGAATAGTAATAATAACGTAGAGATAGTTGAAAATGTAAAAATGGAAGAACAAGAAAGTGAAAAACCGACACATGAGTTAAACAATGGAAAAGGTGAGTCCGATAATGTTAAAATTCATGAAGAGTCTAATTTTGAAGAAATTAATCTCTTGTCACCTACTTTCGAAAATCATTGTTTAATAACCCCTCATGCCAAGTTTTTAAAAGAGTTGAACACTAGTGCTAAAATCAAAGAAATAGTGAGTGTTAAGTTAACTAATGATCAAACTTCGCTAATAAAAGAAGACCCTTTTGAAATTAACATTACACCGGTTCCATGTTTCTTTCAAAATTCATTTATTAGTAATATCACTATTGATAAAGATCTTTGTGTTAACATAATGCCTAACTACATTTTTGAAAAATTAAGTATTAGTGATTTCACTCCACTTCAAATACCCATTTTTCTATCCGATCGAAAAGTGATAAAATCAATCGGTGTAGTTGAAGATGTTTTGGTTCACACAAATCAATTGGTAATCCCAACCGACTTCGTCATCCTTGATGACACCCCCTAGTCTTGGGAAAACCTTTTGTACAAACTCATAAAGCATTGAAAAACCGGAAATTCAACAATCTACCTCTTCAGTTAGGGGCATTCTAAAGGAGCATAGATCTTGAGCGTTCAATGAAATATCCTTTTGGCAATAATGACCCCCTAATTGAAGATGAAGCTGAACCACCCGATACAACTAACGAAGAAGACCACTTTGTCGAGGAAGAGATAGCCATAGAACAAACCTTTAAGGTTCTTAATCTAGATGAGCCACAAAATGAGGTGTCTTCTAAAGACCCACCCATTGAGCTCAAAGAACTGCCTAAAGGTTTGGAATATGCTTTTCCAGGCAAAGATGGTAGTTTACCTGTAATTATTTCATCTAAATTAAGTAACGTAGAAAAAGAGAAATTTGTTAACCTACTTAAAAAACACAAAAACGCGATCGCTTGGAAGCTTGTAGATATTAAAGGAATAAGCCCTTTCATGTGCACGCACAAAATTTTAATGAATGATGACTACAAAACAGTAATTCAACCACAACGAAGAGTGAATCCCAATGTTCAAGAAGTGGTTAAAAATGAAGTCATCAAGCTGCTTGACGCCGGATTAATCTACCCTATCTCCGATAGTCCGTGGGTAAGTCCCGTTCAAGTAGTCCCGAAGAAAGGAGGTATGACAGTAATAACTAATAAGAAAAATGAATTAATACCAACAAGAACCGTCACCGGATGGAGACTTTGTATAGATTATAGGCGATTAAATGAAGCAACAAGGAAAGACCACTTTCCTTTACCCTTCATTGATCAAATGTTAGAACGACTGTCCGGTCATAAATTTTATTGTTTCTTAGATGGTTTTTCAGGTTATTTTCAAATACCGATAGCACCAGAAGACCAAGAGAAGACAACTTTCACATGTCCCTACGGAACTTTCGCATATCGACGCATGCCATTCGGTCTATGTAATGCGCCTGCAACATTCCAACGTTGTATGGTGGCCATTTTCCATGATATGATAGAAAAGACAATGGAAGTCTTCATGGACGACTTTTCCATCTTTGGAGACTCATATGACCAATGCCTCGATAATCTTGAACGAATGCTATCCCGATGTGAGGAAACTAACCTCGCCCTTAACTGGGAAAAATGCCATTTCATGGTAACAGAGGGAATAGTACTCGGTCACAAAATCTCAAGCGAAGGAATGGAAGTTGATCGAGCAAAAATAGAAACTATTTCTCGATTACCTCCTCCATCCTCCGTAAGAGCAATCAGAAGTTTCCTAGGGCATGCCGGATTTTATAGAAGGTTTATCAAGGACTTTTCAAAAATTTCAAGGCCTCTAACAAAATTACTTGAAAAAGATGCACCCTTCATCTTTGACAAGGAATGCAATCAAGCATTTCTAACCCTCAAAGAAATGCTAGTCAATGCACCTATCATGATAGCACCAGATTGGAAATTTCCTTTCGAAATCATGTGTGATGCAAGTGACTTTGCTGTTGGAGCAGTCTTGGGACAAAGAAAAGAAAAGCATTTCCACCCAATCTATTATGCTAGTAAAACTCTTAATGATGCACAAGAAAATTATACAACTACAGAAAAAGAATTACTAGCAGTGGTGTTTGCTTTTGATAAATTCCGTTCTTATCTTGTTCTTTCTAAAACTGTAGTCTATACAGACCATGAAGCCATCAGGTACCTCTTCAAGAAACAAGACGCAAAACCCCGTTTGATCAGATGGATTCTACTCCTCCAACAATTCGACATCGAAATCAAGGACAAAAGAGGAGCAGAAAACACTGCTGCAGATCATCTCTCACGCTTAGAAGACCCAGCTTTGGGAACGACCAGAGACGAGCAAATCAACAAGAAATTTCCCACAGAATCCTTGGAAATGATGGAGAGTAGACAAGAGCCATGGTATGCCGACTACGCTAATTTCCTAGTGTAACACCTCGAATTTTTGCGTCCAATAATGTGTTAACACGTGTCATTTGATTACACGTGGCATTTATATTAAATAAAGGACAAATTTTGACAAACCTTGAAAGTATATAAATTCGAGGGTTATAAATGTCAAACAAGGGTAAATATACTGTATAGTAACCCTAAATGGTGCTTGTACCTTCAAACGAATAAATGATGGATCGTACGGAAGCGAGACACGAAAGGAAGTGAGAGATTACAAGCTACAGGGGTTAACTGTGTCAACATGTTTAATTATACCTCTGAGTGACCCTTTAACGTTCCCAAAGCTTTGTAACAGTGTTATACACTCACTAAAATATAATATATAAATTTCGCGAAGTTTCGTTATGAAACAGGAAAGTTACGATCAAATTCGTATAAGAAGGGTTAAAAGCGTCAATCATGAAAGTTAAGACTTTCTGAATAAATTAATAAACTAACCGGGGACTTAACAACGCGGATAAATAACACGAGGTCCTTAGTTGTAATTAACCGAGGGCCAAACCGCAAAGTTGCCCCTTCAAACCCGAAAGGTCAGGTAAATCATTACGAAAGATTTCGTTATTAATTACCAGGATTTCGTAATCATTTCAAAAGATTTTAAAAATCTGAAAAACAGGCCCCACGCGACCCGCATTGCATTTGTGGTTAAGTTGAGGCGGGCCGCGAGCCTCCTCTTTTACTCGCCTGGTATTTAAATCCCAGGCGGCCCGCATTAGAAACGCATGGAACTCCCATGCGGGCCGCATTAGACGCCCAGATGCAGAAAGTTGTAACTACTTGCCTTTTGGAGCATTTGAACGACCAAACATCAATCAATGAGGCATGGGTGCCCCCTACTCGACCCATACACCTTAGGGACACCTGCCCATGATCCATGATCAAATGTAGGCTGAGTTGTGATGATCTTGAGGTCCTTTGAGCACTATAAATAGCAATGTTGAGGTTACAACATTCACACAACTCAAACACTTCCATCTGATCATTCCAAGAGCTCCCTAGCATTCTCTTCTGTTCCATAATCAAGATACAACTTCTGTAAGTCGTTCATAACCATTTTGGTCATACACTTCCATAGTTTTAGCCTATAAACACAACCGTCGTAACTAACGGTTGTCATTACAATAACTCAGTGATGGTTCAGTCTTATGACGAATCAAAAGTGGTTATAAGTTGGTATCAATGAGGGTAATAAACCCCTAAAAGGGTTCCCCCTGATCACCACTCTAACTATGTCAAATATCGAGTCAAACGTGCGGTTAAAAAGTCAACAGAAAGCTATTCTAGCGATTTATGCATAATCTGTAATGTATATGCTATGGAACCTGTTTTGACAATCATAAAACATGATAATAAGTATATAAACTTGTTTGCGCTCGTTTGAATCGATCATTTGCTATATTGACCCGGTTCGGAGCCGAATGTCGCAAAAGTTGACTTTTGCTTTGACTTCAGTTCTGACCCGTTTTAGTGAGGTATAGATATACCTTAGGACTCTCTTAGGACCAGGTCACATGTCGGTATAAACCTCTGTGATCGGTTCATGAGTTATCCGAGTCTTTTGCGCATTTCCGTCATTCGCCTAAAAGTTGACCGTAACGGCCTTTTGAAATTAAAACGAGTATTTCGGACACATGAACGGACCAAAACCTTGCTTATTAAATTATGAGCATGTCCTTAAAGTTTCACGTCAATCCGAGGTCTAGAATGAGAGTTATGCTAATTAGCGCAATTTAAATAAACTTTTGCAATAAACGGCGCAATTAGCATAACACCTATCTAAACCAAGATTTCGTCACCAAAACTTTTACCCACTGTATTAAAATAATATTTTGGGAATTTTAAAGATTTTTAATAATGTTTACCTCGCTCATAACCTGCGGTTATGGCTACGGTTCGGTAAATACCGAATATGCCCTTTTCGGCCAAAACATGAGTTCTACAAGGTCTTTTGACCCGATTCCAGTTGCTACTGATTTTAAATAATAAATAAAGTATTTTAAGCTTTATAA
This sequence comes from Helianthus annuus, assembly GCF_002127325.2. Taxonomy (NCBI): domain Eukaryota; kingdom Viridiplantae; phylum Streptophyta; class Magnoliopsida; order Asterales; family Asteraceae; genus Helianthus; species Helianthus annuus. The sequence continues at coordinate 142,952,493 of NC_035448.2, forward strand.
GCTGTTCGGGAAACTCAGATTTCCTGTAGAACTCGAAAAGCTTTTTTTTAAGTCTTTAAAAGGACCAAAAAGCCCCTACGGGGCATAATAATAACTTAAACTCGTTACGGGCGTCACGGAAGGTATCCTACTGATACCACAACACATTTAAGGCGTATTGACTTAGGAAATAAGCGTACGACTCTCATGGTTAACCGTTTCGCCTATTGCGCGCACGGTTCGGCTTATGAAACTAGTTTTCATAAATTAGCCGATACGGGTCAAATTATATTATTTGAACCCCAAAATCCAGAGTGTGAACCTTGAACCCATATAAAACAAGTCTCTGAACTTGTTTGGGGCAGAATCACATTCCATTCTCGGTTTTCGCCTTTTTCGCGCGATTAAACCATATCTATATATATCGGAACCAACCGGTCTAGGCTACGGCCATTATAAAGACTCGTTAGGATTCTAAGAGGTTAATTAAAACCTTCGTTCCAGATTAGGAGCCCCAGTAAAAGCTATCGGTGATTTAATCCAATTAAGGAAATATACTTGCAAAGGTAAATACTTTAACTTATTTCCCCTATATGGGCTTGGGTTACGGTATATTAATACCGCTTGATTGAGCATTATATTCTTCCATCGCTTAGGTGGTTAATTAAATAATATGATCGGCTCATTTAAACAGTTTTGTTGCTTAAAAGCCTTTGGGGGGTTTAATGACCGTTGTCCCGGATATCCTTGGCATCATTTTACGAAATGGCCACGACCATCGACATCCCGGTGTAGGCGTACACCCGGTATATAGTGTCGACATTAAATTAAAAGACGTAGCCGTTGGTTTTTATACTACGGTTTTACGCAAACGTGGTGTGTCTATAAATCTTTAACCCGGCACGACCCGGGCTACTGAACGCATAAAAGAACATGTAAAACGTTCACAAAATTTTATTATAATTTTCCCAAGTTATAAAAGAGTTTGTGCCTTGTGCATTCAAATCAATTTTAACAAACATTTTCAAATGTGTCAGTTGAATGTATTTACCAGTGTAAACTGACGTATTTTCCCCAAAAAGATTAAGTGCAGGTGCTAGACGAAATTGGCTGGTATTAGCTGCCTAAGCATCACGAATAGTCTCGCAAACTCGATGCCGTATCTGAATGAACAATATTTATTTATTTTGATCCGCTGTGGATACATTCGACTTCTGTAATACATTTGATATTACAATCAGAGGTTGAAATATATTTATTTATCTTTAAGCTTCCGCTGTGCATTATATAATTGTGTGGTTTGACTATATTGTTGCCAACATCGTCACGGTAATCCCCCACCGGGCCCACCGGTGAGACACGTGGAAATCGGGGTGTGACACCTAGCTAGCGGTATACTCACCTAGGGATGGCCACATCATCAAAGAAAGAAATTCTTTGCTGATGTAAAGCATTACTTTTGGGAAGACCCCTATCTTTTCAAAATGTGTGCCGACCAGCTCATCCGAAGGTGTGTCCATGGTAATGAAGCACGAAGAATTCTCCGTCATTGTCATGAAGGTCCATACGGAGGACATCATGGTGCCGCAAGTACCGCACGAAAGGTATTTGATTCAGGATTTTACTGGCCAACCATTTACAAGGATGCACAAAACCTTGTAAAGACATGTGATGCCTGCCAGAGATCAGGTAATATTTCTTCCAAAAACGAAATGCCTCAAAATGGCATTCTCGTTTGTGAAATCTTTGATGTGTGGGGACTCGATTTCATGGGACCTTTCCCGCCTTCAAAGGGAAACAAATATATACTTGTGGCAGTCGATTACTTGTCTAAATGGGCGGAGGCCGAGGCTCTTCCAACAAATGATGGAAGAGTAGTAGTAAAATTTCTAAAAAAACTGTTTTCTCGCTTCGGGACACCAAAGGCTTTGATAAGTGATAGAGGTACCCATTTTTGCAATCATCAACTCGAAAAAATATTAACAAGGTATGGGGTCTATCACCGGGTCTCAACAGCGTATCACCCTCAAACAAATGGGCAAGCCGAAGTGACTAATCGAGGTTTAAAACGAATACTTGAAAAAACCGTAGGAATAAATAAAAAAGAATGGGCCGACAAATTAGACGATGCTTTATGGGCTTTTCGAACTGCTTATAAAACCACTATAGGCACAACCCCATATAAGCTTGTCTATGGAAAAAGTTGTCACTTGCCAGTAGAAATAGCTCACAAAGCCTACTGGGCAATAAAAAATGTGAACTTAGATTTAGAAACTGCCGGTAAAAATCGATTTTGTCAAATAAATGAATTAGACGAGCTAAGGAATTATGCATATTCTAACTCCGAAATTTATAAGGAAAGAATGAAAAATTTACATGATAAATATATTAAATCTAATGAATTTCGGGTAGGAGATCAGGTTCTATTGTTTAATTCACGACTTCGATTATTTCCTGGTAAGCTAAAATCTAGGTGGTCAGGACCTTTTTCCGTCACCCATGTTTTTCCGCACGGTGCAGTAGAAATTAAAACTCGAAATGGGATACCATTCAAAGTCAATGGCCAACGGCTAAAACTCTACCGAGGATCCATTGAGGATGAGGAAGAGGAGATCTCACTTCAAACGGTTAACGAATAAACTCATACCCGACATGTTACGGACAGGTAAGTGTACGTTTAAAAACCGGTAAGTCTTCTAGCCATTTTCGGAAATAAGGGGAATGCACACGAGCACATAAAAAAAAATTCAAAAAAACTTTTCTCGGCACGGGGCCGTGTCCGCTGGACACGGGGCCGTGTCGAGGCAACTGTCGGGATAAAACCCTCTTTTCATAACAGTTACCTCATTCCACACGCCCCGTATTGCCGAAAACGCTCTGGTTTCAGGCGATTTTCCGCAGATTTCCGACGTCACTACCGAGTTTAACAACATCAAGGTATGATTCTATCATCTTTAGTAGTTAGATTAGTTACTTGCATGTAGTTAAAACATCAAAAATTGGGGAAAAATCTAGGGTTCTTCGTGTTCATCCGGATCGGACTTCAAATTTTTGATGAAATCTGTTAGTATTAGTTTAGATTAGTGTAGTAGAAAGTAAATAAACATGTATTGTTGATAGATTCGTTCGATTTTCCACTAAAACCCCAAACCCTTGTTTTTGAACCGAAAAACACGTAATTGGAAGGGTAAACGGTTTGTTTTGGGAAAAACGACACTTAGGGTTTCATTTTTGGGGGAAACCGCTACTATTGGGCTAAAAATTTTCAGGTTTTCGAAACCGGGACGAAAAATGAACTTTTTGGGTTACAGACGCCTGGACACGGGGCCGTGTCCGCTGAACACGGGGCCGTGTCCAGCCCACTGTTTGCAGTTTCACCCCAAATATCCTTGTTTCATACTAGCTTCTAATGTATTCTTTCAGATGTCAAAATTCACAAGGTTCAACGCAAGCGAACTTGACGCTAGGGCGCGATATGAGATACTACAAACAAGACCGGAGGAGTACCCTAGGCGGGCATGTACCGACTTGTTAACCATGGTGAATCAACTTGACCGATTCAACAACATCGTGAGAGGGCCACTTGCAGTTGCATTGAACACCCGGCTTCGGTCGGTGCATCAATGCACAATGGAGTTTTACAGTACTTTCGTTTTCAACTCAAGGTGTGACCCGTTTGACAATGAAGTGGTCACATTTCGATGTGGAGGGACAACGTACTCAATCTCCATGGCACAGTTTGGATCTATCATAGGGCTATATGGTGAAGAGGAATCGGGAAATGAAGAGAATACTGGGGGCTACGAGACTTGGATGAAACCGAACGCCAAGCCGCATGGGCTCAAATAGGTGAAGGAATCTACAACCCTAGCAGCACCAAAAGCACCAAACTGAGGGACCCGCTATACCGCTACATTCACAGGCTCCTCACTTACTCGCTGAACCAGCGTCACGACAGTAGTGGCGTTGTGGGGTTGAAAGATTTGGTTGTCCTTCACTGCGTCCACAACCAAAAGCCTCTCGATGTTCCATATCTCCTACTGCGAAACATGCATCTCAACCGCCTTGCTAGAGCTCCAACACCTATCTTCTTTGGGGGATGGGTGTACCGTCTTTTCAAGCACTTCACGAACATTCCAAGGTCCTTTCAAAGAAGTCCATGGTCGGGACGAGTCGACTACCACATTTGCCGGGCCATGAACTTGCTTTATGAGGCAGAAGACGGGACGGTGAGCTTTCAAAGGACGCAAGGTTATGCATGGAACCCGCAGGAGGCTCTAGTTCTTCATGCACCACCTCCCCAATACCAGTACCAACCCCATGGCGATCCGGGTCAATCCTCCTCACAAGGAGGCGGTTTTCCTAACTTTCAAAGTTTACATGATCTTTTGCAGGAAAACCTCATGTGCACCAGGAACGCCTACAATCTCGCCAACAACACCTACCACCGGGTCGGAGCTATTGAGCGCAACATCAATGATATACAAGATGATATCGGCAGCATCCGGGAGTATATGGCGGGACATGGGGGTGGAGGTGGAGATAGCGATGAAGACATGGAGTAAGAGGTTTGAAGGAACAAGGGGCAGGTTGGTGATGAGCCCACAGGTTTAAGTACCCTTCTCTATCGAACAATTTACGGCCTGCGTGCCGCTTGTTGAACAATTTACTTTCTTTAACTGTTTTTTTATTTTCGTTTTATTTTCACTTTATGCTTGGAGACAATTGACGTTGGTAAATTAGGATGTTTTATGTTTGCTTGGTGTGGTATTGAGTGATTAAACAGGTACAATGCAAGGGTTAGAGTGCTAAACCTTAGCACTTGCAGCCCCAAAATGGAGAAACCGGGAGACAAAACCTGTTTTTCAGGCTCACAGACTGTCCACACGGGGACGTGTCCAGCCGACACGCCCCCGTGTTCATCTCCCAGATCTGTTGTTTGGTTACTGACCTGCAATTATTTGCCAGACACGAGGCCGTGTCCAGTGGACACGCCCCCGTGTTCATCTTCTGTAAGTTTTCATTACTGGCAGTTCGCCACGGGGCCGTGTCCAGGCTGCCAGTAACATAAACCTTTGCTTTTTAACCCACTTTTACACATTCTAATCAACCGAAAATCTTATTTTTGGGACACATTGAGGACAATGTGTAATTTAAGTGTGGGGGGGATGCTAAAACCTTGAATTTTGCAAATCCTAATTACAAGCCTTACACAAAACTCTATTGGAACCGCTAAACACCCCAAATTTTTTTTTTCAAAAACTTTTCGTTTTTTTACTTGTCTTGGTTTAATTTGGGAATAATAAGTTCTAAAAAGGTTATATTTTTACAAATTTACAACCGATAGCGTCGTGATAACAAAGAACCAACATAAGAAAATTACGAAACGGCAAAACAAGTCTAGTTAAAAATTCGATTATATATACTTGATCGCATTACAAACCCATTCCCACAAAAGTGAGTTTTGAGCCTTTATTGAGCATACAAATATACATCTTTAGACTAAATGCTCATTTTTCGTTTCTTGTGTGAATAGCCGCTTGGTTCTTACAACTCTAGAACTTGCCACGACGATACATTCCCGGTCCTTACCAACTTAAACCCAAGTAAGTAAGTGATGGAGGCATTAGGACTAACCATATTTTTCTTTCTACACCATTATTTTTCATTTTTTTTTACCACCTACCCAAAATCCCCCTAGTTAGCCCCTTTGAGCCTAAACCTTTCATTTCATTACCCTAAAACCCTTTTTACCCACCAAAAACCTTTTTTTTATTTTTCACCCTTTATTTTAGTAACAAGCTCGGTTTTTCGTAAGCTCGCTATTTTATGTGACTTATCAAAATAATAATAATAATAATAATAATAATAATAATATATGATGAAGTCAAAAACAAACAAAAGCTATATAAAAGCTTGTTTGGAGAAATACTTCAAAATAAAGAGTCACTAAAAACAAGGTGTGTCACGAAAACCGACGCTTTTTACGATTTTCGCCCTTTTACTAACCACTAACCCAACCACCCACCTTTAACCCAAGCCTAACCCTTCACCCAAAAAGTACTCTTGATATTTACAAAGGTAAAAAGTTAAAAAGGAGGAGGATTGATTGCTTGGCAAGCCTATGGAAGGCGTAAGTTCCATGCCGCTCTCGAGTGATTCACTAAAAAAAATACACCTTCGGCCGAGTGTTGAGTGATTTCCCGTGAGGTATGTGAACTTGTATATAAATGGAATTTTAATAAGGCATGCTATGCCCGAATAAGTAATTTATCCTGTGAAACGTTCTAAATAAATCATAACGAATAGGATTGTAAATAAATAAAAATAAAACTTACAAAGATCTTGGATTCCCGACACTCTATGACAAGCCAAAAACTTTCTCTTCTACCTATTCCATTTGGGAGTGTAAGCCACATTTAAAGAGTTTTGCTTGAGGACAAGCATAAGTTCAAGTGTGGGGGTATTTGATGTGTGTAAAATGCAACATATAAATCACATCAATTAAGGCATAAAACTAACCCTTTTTAAGTACTAATGTTGGAAAAAGAGTGTTTTTGTCTTCCTTTTGTATTTTCAGGATGAAATGAGCTCAAATTCACAAAAGAAGCAAAAAGACAACTAATTCTAGCATAAATACAAGAAAAGGAATAAAAGTAGACTGCCCGGACCCTCAACAGCATCCTCCAGAGCAAAGAAGAGAAAGCAGAAGTCTGAACACGCCCCGTGCTCAGCCAGCACGGGGCCGTGCCCAAGAAGCAGCATAAAAGACAAACTTATAGAAGCTTCCATTGCCCACCACGGGGCCGTGTCCAGCGGGCACGGGGGCGTGGTGAAAGTACAGCAGGCGCATTAATTGTAATTGCGAATTACAATTAATGAGGAGAGAGAGTGTCAGACGGGCACGGGGGCGTGTCCACTGGACACGGGGCCGTGCCCAGCCATCTGTTCAGCCTATAAATAGGAGTGCTTGGTTTCATTTCAACTCATCCCTTGGCACACCACCTCTCTCACACTTCATCCACCACCCACCACCACCATAACACCATCATCCACCACCATCATCCATTGTCCATCGTAGAGTGTGTGAGTCGTCTCGGGATCCAAGATTGATCGTAAGAGTTCTTGATAATCAAGGCCATGTTTGCCTAAGTCTCTTACATCACTTGGTGAAGACAAGTGTTTAGTATAATACTTTTTATTGTCAATCTTTTGCACTTTTTATTTGGTTTTGTATTAATGACTTTAATAACTAGTTGCTTATGTTGAAGGTGATCTTTCCTTATCGTTTGTCCGTGGTGTCTTGGCATTATTTTACTGTCTATATAAAATAAAAGATTTTCACCATTCATATCTCCACGGTCTATATGGAGGTATGTTGGCTACCTGGTCGGGGGTTAAGGGAACGGTTTGGTAAGGGTCTTGCCCTTGTTCAGCGTTTAGAGGTCCTGCTTGGGACCTGGGTCAAATTTAGTAGGATCTCCTTCAATGCCCATAGGTATTGGATGGCGGGGATCCAAACTCTTTGACCCCCTCATAAGTTAACTACAATTAATACTATAACCCGACTATTTAGGACTGTATCCCTGCTGACTCAGACTACTTAGCCGAGGGTAACGTCACCGCCGAAAGCGGGGCCTACCACAATTTGCATTAATAACTTAATTCATTATCTTTCAATAATCCGACCCTTTAGGATTGTATCCTTGCTGACTCAAACTACTGGGTTGAGGGTAACGTCGCCTTCAAAAGAGGGGCCTACTACAATAACTAAGATAATCTCTTAAACAAGTGCAAAAGTGCGAAAATAATCAAAGTTTATACTAATACACGTGTCGGATCCAAGTGATTCATCTTGTCTATCTGTTTTTATTTTATTTTATTTTTCAGCATTTAGTTAGTTTTTATTTTCTTACTTTAAAAAACATTTTTCTCACTTTTTGATTTGATTAGACGTTGAGGATAAACCGGTATTAAAAGCTCTTGTGTCCTTGGACGACCTCGGTATCTTACCAACACTATACTACGTCCACGATGGGTGCACTTGCCCATATGTGTGTTTAGTGTTAGTGAATATCGTGTTTTATAAATTTAAAACTTGGCTAAAAGGTGTAAAAAGGGCTTAATTATATATCTAAATTATATTACACTACACACGCATCATTGCCGATTAAGGTTATGTGCGACGGAATTAAGACGGTGGCTCCTTCCGGAAAAACAATGACAACGACAACGGCGACTACCGGTGCGAAATGGAAGGTGGATCTGAGATTTCAGATCTGGAAATGGACGCTTTGATTTCGTGACTGAGATCGGCATCGTGCGTCGTGATTTTGTTGGATAAAAGGATTTTGATTCAGTATGTTAATTCTTGATTACAAAAGTTTAAGTTAGTATGTTCTGTACATATTTACAAATTGATTTTGATTTTGAGATCAGCATGTTATGTTGGATATAAGATTTTGATTTGATTTGTTTGTGTACTTTCAACTTGAATCGATTCCCTGCAGAATTTTTAGTACAAATTAATTTAAAGTAGTTTAAATATGGTTTATTCATATTTACAAGTTAATATGTGGTTAGATTTGTTTGTGTTGATTGAATTTATTTTTGGAGTAAATTACAAATTTTGTGGTGGCTAGTGTTGGCAGTCACTGTGGTGTGGCAGGAGGGTGGTAGGAGGGTTGCTGGTGGTGATCGTAGATTTAAGTTTTATACATATTTAGTACTTTAAGGTGAAATGACAAAAATACCCTCATATGCAAGTCACATGATCAGATTTAACAAGAAAATCTAACCAGGTTAGTGCTAAAGGACAAGACGTGCAACAAAATTCCTTGTAAAGAAAAAAACCTATCAAAATTCGTTGAAAAGGACACCGCCTACAAAATGGTGTTAAGATAAAGGACAAAACGTGTATTTTTTCCTTTATTCTATCCTTACCCAAAATCTATCCCTTAGTAGCCAACTTTGAGCCTAAATTGTTCGTTTGACCAACCTATTTCGCCTTTGACCATTAAACCTTTTTATTTTCAACTCGTGTGATGAAAATTTGATTTTAGGATTACTTTTTTGTAAAGTTGTGGTTTATTTGAAAAAAAAAATCAAAAATTCAGAAAATATCATGAAAAATTGCAGACAATGTTGAGAAAAAACACAGAAATATGCGTTGGTAGTTTGTTGAATAAAAGGCGAAATAATTTGCCTCATAGCTTGATGGTTCGTAGTTAGTCTTGTTTAGTGTAGTTATTCATGTAATAAATATCCAATTTTCATCACCTTAGCCACTTTTAAAATATTCTATTCCACAACCTTAAACTAGCCCCATTACAACCCTTAAAGACCTTTTGATTTGTGCTTAGTATTTGTGTTCAGGGAGGCAGAATGATTGAGTTGTAAGCATATGCGGGTATGTTTTCTAATCGGTTTTAGTGATCATTTGAAAAGTGCTAATGCATCATAATTAGCTAAATTTTAAACCGAGTAGAGAGAACATTTTGAGGGATGTGTTAGTTTCAAAGGCGGGTTAATCTTGGGTAACAATTGTTATGTGTTAATCACTTTACTGTTAAAAATTTTGAAAAGTGTGAAAATTATGAACCGGATGTGACATTAGACCTTAGCTTGATTTTTGAGAATAGGAAGTGTGTCTTTTGTTCGACCCACGTGAATGTGAAAACAGATTTGCTTGAGGGCAAGCAAAAGACAAGTGTGAGGATGTGATGCATGGTCGAACGCCGATGATTATTCGTAGTTAAGCTTATTTTTTTAAGTGAACTTTGGTTTTGAATAACCTACGTTTGATTAGAATTGTGTTTTGCAGGGCTAACGGAGTTTAAGGAGCTATTCGGAGGCTTTACGGAGCATTAGGTAACGAACGGGATCAACCAAGAATACGAAATGGAGAAATCAGAAAACAAGAATTGGAGAAGCCGTCACTAACGCCTTCCTGGGCCGTCGGCGACATCCCTCAGATGTGTCGTCAGGAGAAAAAAAGGCCATAGACAATCCTTTAGGCTGTCGGAGAGAAACCAGCCAAAGGCAGGCCGTCGCCGACGCCATGGTGGGTTGTTGGCAACGCCCTCTTCTGCATCCGATCGCTGAATTTTGTTGTGTTGCGTGTTTGAACGAAATATAACCCCATTTTGGGTCATTTGAAAGGGAGTTACGCAATTTTGAGTTTTTGAACATCACTTTGGAGCAAAGGACACCCCAACCTTCATCTGAAATCATCATCATCGTCATCTAATCCACAATCATGATTCTAATTGGCACCTAAGCCTTGTGATTCTAAAACCGTTAATGAACTAAGTCAATTAAACCAAGTTAAAAAAGAGTAGCAACCCTAGGTCCTAAAATTGTTAAACCGGGTGTGAACCTAGTTCCAAGTTATTGTTTTAATCCATCAATCAGTTTTTGTGAAAGTCTCATTTGATTAAGTTTTCATATTTAAGTAATTAGTAACAAACTTGTCGGTTCAATCCGACATCTCTTTCAAACAAACATTTAAATCGAATTAGCAAGCTTCATAATTTGTGACAACCTTTAAAATCAATTGCGTCCATCGCAAACCACAAACTCTACGTGGTTCGGGTATTATAAATATTATCTTTGACCGGGGCGCGACACTCCGATCAATATATCCAAACAATCCTTGAGAAATCATCCACCACAGACAAAAAGTATTTATACCCTTCAATACTTGAGATTCTATACGAACCCCATACATCCAAATAAACTAATTCTCATACGTGAGTTGACTTATGCTCACTTAGAAGAAAAGGTTCCCTATGCTGTTTTGCCTTATGACAAACATCACATGGAAGGTGTTCACTACGAGTTTTCAAATTTAAAACTTTTAAAAGCTGATCAGATGGATGCCTTATTCTAGAATGCCATAGATTAACAACATTATGACTATTAAAATATACCTTAATAGGTTTAGAGGCATCACCACTAGGGATGAGCGAAAAAACAGAGAAAAGTGGTATCGGTATCGGTATTTACCGGTGTTTTACCTGTAAGTACCGGTACCGGTACCGAAAAATGGAGAAATGAGTACCGGTACCGAATATACCGGTTCGGTACCGGTACCGAAACCCGGTACCAAATGTTCATCCCTAATCACCATAGAAATACAGATCATCAATTTGACTACCACTTACAAGGGTTTTTGTTTTATGTAAATCTTGAATGTAGCACTTATTCATACAATATCATCAAATTGAAAGGCTAATTGGAGCTCAATTTTCATCAAAGGTTACTGATAGTTTATTGTATAGAGCTAGCTTATACACAGAAAGCAGGTTTACATGATACTCAGGAATGACAAACACATCTTTTAAGATAACATTATCACTCAGTTTAAAACATCCATTTTTTGTTAATGTTGCAATGTTTTACTTTTAAATTAAATTTAGAGACATCAATTTGATTAAACATGCGCTTATCAGATATAATCATGTGTTGGTTTGTACCAGAGTCTATAACCCATCCAGAGAATATAGAAGGAATTCCACTAGAGAAACCAAACACATTTTTGCTAAAAAAGTTCAAATCAATAGAATTATTTTGCGATTTTTCACTTGATCTCTCGTTTGAAAGTTTAAGCAACTTTGAAATTTGATGAGAAGTAAGAGAAGGGACTTTAGTTGGCGAATGAGAATCATTTTTATTTATAGAGGTGTTAACCCATTGTGAAAACTCCACCAATTCAAAACATCTATGCACCGTATGTCCTAATTTGTTGCAATGTGTGCATTTTAGATTTGCGTTAGGACCTCTACTAATTTTTCTTCTCTTTTCATAAAAGTGGCCGGACTTTGAAGAAGGAAAAGAAGTAAATTGAGCCATTAGCCAAAAAATTTCACAAGCACACACAACCTTCATTTAGAGTTTAAAATAATTCTTGTATCTACGGCCGACCACCAACAGCCAAAAAAGATGAACCACACAAGTGATTCAAATACACTACACAGTCCCAATCGAAATATATAGAACCAAAACTAGAAAGGATTGTTTTATTATTGAAAAAAAATAGATTGCTTAAAAATAAAATTTTCTCTTTTTCTTAGAAAAAAATCCTAAATGATGAAATTGATTATCCTCGAAAAGATCAGATTCCTTTATTATTAAATTTTGAAAAAAATAAAGATTGTTTATGGGTTGTATATGTCTCCAACAAATTACTAGAATTGAGTAAAAAAAATATATTTATTATTAAGCCATGAGGAGACAAGTTATTATCATCCAATTAGTCAACCTACGCAAGAGATACAATTGCAGAAACCCAGTTCGGAGTTTGGACTGAAATCGCCCCAACTAAAAAAGATTATCTATCATTTTTTACCCTATAATTACACTAAAAACAATTATCTTTTTCTCTCTCATTTCAATTAAATAATATTTTTTTTATCCTATCCACCATTACCTTTTCTCTCACTTCCACTCACAACCACTTTCAAAATATATTAAAAAATTATAGAGGGTGAACAGTATCCCTTCAAATATACATATGAACAGTAACATATTCTCTCCTCCACTCACAACCACCTTTTATACCTTTTATAATATGAAAACCTCTTCTCATAGATTTTGGTGGCTAGGATGTGAATGCTCTAACAGCTTCTTTTTATACGATTTTCTCAAAACCCGACAAGTACAACCTCAACTCGAAGAACCGATCAAGAACTAAGACGGATATTAGAGCCTTAGCTCTGATACCATGTTAGAAATGGTAATCCAAACTTTTATTTCAAAACAAAAACTCATAAATATAAGATACCTATAACAGATTGAAGTTCTTGAATGATAATAACGAGGAAGCAGGAACACACAAACATGGGCCGAATAAACTTGAGCAGGAGTAAAACAAAAGAATATGTTTGGCCCATAAGAGATTATAGAAGCCCATGAGAAAACAAGTCACACCACAGGTCCAATACATGAAAAATAAAACCAGAAGAAATATTAGAGCAGATAAAAAAATAGTTTGGATTATAAAATCATAGACGTAGCCATAGAGTCTTAGGATATTAGGGCGTCTAAGGTGGCTTTGTATTTCGACTTCCCTGCGAAGCTGGTGATCCACTCGACCAAAAAAACCCCATTCGAACCTTTCCTTAACACAGTTTCTGTAAACGCTTTATCTCAACATAACTTCTGTAATCGCTTTGTCATTCGTTGGAGCCTTTGTAATTACTTTGTCCTTTGCCGGACCACTATAATTTACTTGTCATATGCAATTATGGTTCTTCAGCTGAAGATGAAGGTTGAGACAAAGATCAAGGTTGAAGATGATGTAAATTAGTGGATTATGATCAAATACAAAGGATAAAATAAATAAGAAGGATTCTAGTCCATTGATCTTAAAAAATAAAATAAATAAGAAGGATTCTATTCCATTGATCTTATATTTGGAGGGTTGAGATTAGTTTTAAAGAAAAGAAAATAATGGAAGGGCATAAATGGAATCATTCATTTATGGATTTTCTCTCTTCACGTGCAAGACATGACAATTCCCCCGCCAATTTAAAACGTCCATAATTTTTTCATACCACATTTAAAAAAAAAATTCACCATAATAAAGAGCGTCTTTTTATTGACTATCATATTGTCATATAAAAATAAAATAAATAATTTCATTTTTACTAGGGTTTTTTTTTTTTTTTTTTTTTTTTTTTTTTTTTTTTTTGCATTGTGTTAAAGGTTCTGGCCATTGTGTCTTTTAACTGGGTTTTAATCATTACGTTTTAATTTGGGTTATTATCATTGTGTTATTATACATTGTGTTATTATCAAAACCTATAACATAATGTTAATTTGGGTTCTACCCATTGTAATTTTATAAGAACCTATAACACAATATATGACATAATAAAGATAGTTTTATATCTGGGTTTTCTATACATTGTGTTATTTGTTCTAGTCATGGTGTTTAATCTATTATCCATTGTGTTTTAATATATTTTCCATTGTGTTTTAATCTTTTGTTCATTGTGTTTTAGTTTGTTGTACATTGTGTCTTCACCTGCCCCTCCATTGTGTCTTTTATCTGTTGTCATCAATTATGTTTTTTATCTGTTGTCATCAATTGTGTTTTTATTTAGTTTGATACTTATTGTATTATACGTTATGGCCATTGTGTTATACTTTATAGTCATTATGTTTTGGTTTGTTGTCCATTATGACTTTATCTGTTGTCCTTAATTGTGTTTTTTATCTACTTTTAATTGTGTTTTACGTCATGCCCATTCTGTAATACGCAATTGGGTTTTTGATTTTTTTTTTGAAAAATATAACAATATGGTACTCATACTAGATGGTCAACAACAAAGGGCTTTTATTTTAGTAGTACCAAAATGTATAAAATGGCATTCCTCGCTATGAGGTCGATGATTCGAGTCATGCGTTAGACAATGATGTAGAATTTAGAAGTAGAGTAGATATTCTTTTTATTAGCTCGCTAATATCATATCCTTGTCTATATATGTTGGCGATTACCATGAGATTTTTTTAATGGCAATGCTTACTCACTCCTAGTTTACACTAAATTAATCCTAAGCTACTACTTGCTTGGGATTGAACCCAAGACATCCCCCTAAGACTATACGGAGTGAGAGGGTATGAAAAGTGTGCGTTATGCGACATGTGGCAGCCACGTCAGCACACGTCAGAAAACTAGTGTGGTGCAAAAAAAGAGAGGAGTGGGACAAAGTGTGAAAAGGTGACGTTATTCGATACTGGAACCCCACTTTTTATTGCCCGTCTACCTTCTGTTTTAATGTAACTTGGCAAGTATGAATAAAAATGTTATATTATTACAAAAAAAAAAAAATCACTAATACTAATATAATAAATAACATTAATAAAAATTACATAATTTAAAAAAACGAAACTTAAAAAGATCGAAACTAAAAAAAACCAAACTAACTACGATATTTTGCCTTGATTTCATCTATCAATTTCTCGTACATTTCTCTATCTTCGTCTCCAAAGTGATCTGTTTTCATAGGCAGGAATTTCATATCCGATCGCTTTTCTTTCGTCAAGTCATTCTTGATTTTCAAATTTATTTTTCATTCGAAAACCTTGAGAACTTTTTCTTTGTGGGTGTTTCTTTCGCCAAGTCCTTCTCGTTCTGTATTTCGCCTACATCATAGGGGTTGCTAGGATCAAAGGTGCGGTTGTGCGGATGCATATTTTTTTTATAAAATGTAGAGAGATGTTATATATTTTTAGAATTGGGTAGAAGAGAATGTGGTAAAATTAGTTGAATAGGTTGGGTTTCTATAAGGTGAGTTAATTAATTTTTTAGAATTGAAAATCTTTCCTTTAGCCGTTACCCCAACTGCTATAAGCCAAACCAACTGAACCACGCCACCTCATCACCTCATTTCACTCCACGCCGGTGGAGATGTTGCCACCCCACACACAATGCCGCCCTCCACGCCGTTCGCGGGCCGGTCGGCCCGGCGTGCAGAGGCCACAACGCCGTATTTCCACGCCCACTCCGTCTGGTCTAAGAGACAAGAGTCTCTACCAAATGAGCTAACCTTACATTGCCATGAGTTTTATATAGCGTATATGGAGAATAATGAATGATAAGACTTTTAATAACAAAGATCGAACATATATCTACGTCACTTGTGAAGAAATTAAGGCGAGAGGATATTTATGTGTTAAGAATCATGAGGACTTGGTACATATAGATTGGACACATCGGTATAGTTTCAAATAGTGTAAACTCTCCAAACAATGAAGATTAATGTTTGTTTTCGATGGCTAGCTTCTAATTAGTATATTTTATTTTATAAAAATCTCTGCTTATAAAAGTTATCTATATATCGGATTTATTTACGAACATGCATGAAAGTGAAAGGTGGCGTACGGAGGAGACAGATTGAATATGTCAAATTTTCTAAGTCTGTACGGGTTTCCACTACAAACTGTCAAAACATTCCCAAGTCCAGATTTTGAAAGTATGTACGGGTTTACACTTGTAAACATTCCCAAGTCCAGATTTTGAACAGGTCTTCCTAAAAATAGAAAAGGACCTTTTTTTTTTCTTCGTAAGCATTGTGCCTTGCACATGAAGGTATTGTTTTCATTTCACATTCTCAAGGGCTATTGTGTAAAAAACTTTAATTGAGGGACTATTTCTGTAAAAAAATAAAAAATTAAAGTATAGATAAAAAACCTTTGCACAGAAGAGCTCTCCGATCGAACCAAACCCTAACAATTCCCCCAATTTCACCAAAATCATATCCTCAGAAGACGAATTGGAAGATCTATAACAACCTCCAGCGATGAAGCTTAAAAACATCTCATCAATTACACCACAAGCTGATGAAAGGGTCTTGTGCCTTTATACTTTACAACCCCAAACGCAAACACACACCGTCCTCTGATTTTAAGCTTTAATTTGTTGATTTTAAGATTTAATCGGTTAGGTTTATCTTTATGGGCACATATAAATATATTACACTGATATTTGCAAATGATTGATATTATTATTGGCTTTCAATATCGCCAGAATTGAATATCCAAATGACGTTCAGTTTGAAGTCAATTTTCTTGTACGTCTTTTAGTTTGAAATGAGTTATTGGCTTTCAATATCACCAGAATTGAACCAACCCGAATTTTTTTATGTTTGGACATGAAATAGAAACACTTAAAAAAGTGAACCCCTTGGAAAAAAATCCTGGATCCGCCACTGCTCCTAAGGGTTTATCAGGACACGTAAACGACACGTAGGATCCACGTCAGCCAGTGAGCTTTATTACGTTCCCTTTTAACTTGCAGGGTATGGGATGGAGCCCCCGTTATCATTACCTCATTATTTTTTTATTTATATATTTATTTTTTTTATATAAATGGCAATTTTAAAAACTAGAAAATTAAAAAAAAACATCATTTCATTAAAAAAATAAAAACATTACAAAGTCATTAAAAAAACACAAGTTACTAGAAAAAAAAACTACATATATTTCGCCCGAATTTGTGCCTTACGAGCCTCCAAAATGACTCGGTCCTCCGCTAGCTTTGACAAATCTCTCACGAGAAAATCCATGTCTTTTTGGATTTATTTTTCCATTCTCATTTGTTGATTTTTTTTCCTAATGGAGATTATTTTGTTGAGACTTGCCTCGAAGTCGCTCAACTTTGACGGGCCATCTGATGGCGTTGAAGAAGACTTCCCTCGTGCCGCTGCCTTACTTTTATCCCTACCAGTTGGTCGAGGCAGCTCTTCTGGTTCTTCAAATTCGTCAACATCGCCGTTTAGATTAATTATTGTACGAGCGTCGGACCCTGATGGTTCGGTGGTGGATGTCGATTTTGACCGTTTAGACCTAGGCGGGTTGGGTCGAACGATGGTACAAGATGCCACTTGGGAGATTTGCGAAGAAGCTCCCATGTTGTTACCAACGTAAAAACATGCCCATGGTACAATCTATAGTCGTTGTGGGCTTGGGTCATGACGTCGACGTCGCTCGAACCACTTTTTCTTCGACTACTGTTGACGAGATTAGTTTATATGTTGTTGAAATTGGTAACCTTCGTCCTCATAGCATCCCCATTTTCCCGAAAAAGAGTCGAGCATTCAATATTCGTCACGACCCATTGCGGCGAAAAACTTCTCACGTATACACCCCAAAATATCTTTAAATCTTGGTATGTTTTGAGGTATGTTTGGGGGAAAACATGGGGGATGAGAATAATACCCGTAAAAATCGGGCATCGGTGGAGTGGTGGGATGAGGAGAAGTTGGGGTGCTTGGTGGCATCAGATAATATCCAAGCTCACCCATACGCGGGTCTCGCCGATACTGGTTCTCTTGCTCGTTGTTTTGTAAAGTTTGCCACAACGGATTGCTCGGGTCCCATGGGTTTAGGTTGTTGGGAAACATTGTAGAGAAACTTATAAAAAAAACGTGTAAAGAAAGGTATTAAAAAAGGTAGAGAAAGTGAAAGGAATAGTATAAAAAATGTGAAGAAGCTTGGGTATTTATAGGATTACTTTATAAAAAAGGAAATCAATTTTTTTTAAATGTTACCGTTCAACTGTAACAAATATTTAATTCTCTTCGTTCCACGCGATTGCTGCTCGTTACCTCTATGGAGCCCCAACTATAGCGCCCCCCCCCCCCCCCCTCCCCCCCCCCCCGATTTGCTCGGTGTGGAAGTATAGCGTCTAGGGGCGCAATAGACGATGACTTAGCCTGAGTGGCGCTCCCACACCCTCCGGCCTTATAAACAATATATACTTCAAAACTTATAATAACTCTAGAACATATTTAAATGTGATATCGGAGATATATATTTTTTTACCCTTGAATATAAAAGTGGGATATTTTTACTACTTTGTGATTTTGACGAAAATTATTATTATTGTTATTATTATTGTACTTTAATTACATTTATGATATTATTATTATGATTTTTTTAAACTAATGTCGTTTACATGTGATACAAGTTTAGTTCAAAAATTGAAAAAGTAAATGATAATTATTTTATTTTTTACCATGACAGACAAACCGATACCTTCCAAAACACTAAACATTTCGGTAGCGGTGCTTATATCCGTTTTTCGGTCCTCCCAACTGCCGAGGTGATACCACCTCGCAGACCGCCACCCTACAAGCCTGAGTCTGGGGGTAAATCCGCTACCGTAGGGGCATTGGGAGCGAGCCATAGGACTCGAACCCGCCACCTCCGGGTTAGAATGCGGGCAGGTGGCCATTGGGCTGACACCCAATGGTTTTGTTTTTCGGTTTTCACTACAAGAAACTACCACTTTTAGCGGCGACAGGCAAAATGTCACCGCTATTGATCAATCCGCGTCCCGGAGTCTGAAACCAAACCCCAGCCGTTGATCCTTATCCTGATCTAATGGTTGGGGAGTTAAAGGGCATTAGCGGCGACAAGAGGATAGGCATTAGGGGCGACAGCTGTCTCCGCTAAAAGTCAATCCGTGTGAAGCTTGAAAAGAGCTGATCTCTTCCCTTGATGAGAGGATGATCCAATGGTTTGGGCTCATTCAAGCTTTCTCTCCCTTAAAGAAACACAATCACCCACAAACACAAACACAATCACCAAACTCCATTATCTTCACCAACAACAATAACCCGCTACAACGACCACCGGATCGCCACCACCATGAAGCTACCACCACCACCCTGAAGCTCCACCCACCACGGTTGGACCGCCATCATCAAGCTCCACCACCACCATTGGACCGGCTGCACCACCACCACCGTCAAGCTCCGTCATCCACCGTTGAACTGTCATCATCAAGCTCCACCACCATTATCAAGCTCCATCACCACCATTATCAAGCTGCACCACCACCACCGTGAAGCTCCGTCAACCTACGTTGAACCATCGTTGAACCGCCATCATCAAGCTCAAGTTCCGGCCAGTTTGGTTTTATTGTTTAGAAAATGTATAGTTATGTAATGTTTTGTATAGAATTTGTATATAAAATGTATAGTTAATGTATAGTTATATCGACAAGCTCAAGAATCCATTTTTGAGATGAGAATTTGAATGAAAAGTAATGTAATCTTTAAATTTATTAGTTCCGACAAGTTTTTGATAAACGATTTATTAATTCCACACGTTATGTAATCTCCGGAAAACTATCTCAGGCGATCTTTCCTGCGAATTCTCCGGGAAGAGCATTAGCGACGACAACTTCTATAGCGGCGCAAAACTGGGCAATAGCGGCGCAGCTATACCGGCGACCCTTTAGCGGCCACATGTCGCCGCTAAAGGTTAATAGTGGCGACAAAATAGGGCAATAGCGGCGACTCCTGGCGCCGCTAAAGGTGCCCTTTTTTGTAGTGTTTTAGGCATAAAATTTGTTAAAGACGGAGTTCTGTTCGCAACGTAATATCTTTCTTTATATTCTGAGTTAAAAGCGGTACTCGCCCCGTTGTTGTTCGGATGAGATCAATTCAGTTTGTCATGATAAAGAACAAAATAATAAATTATATTTGACATGTTCGCTTTGAATAAAACATTTATCACCACATAGATAAAAATAAGCACGTCGCATTATGTTATTACAATAACGTAAAGGTAAACGTTGTCACATAATTTCAAATTTGTAAAACAAGGTCTACGAGGCCGAGTACTCACCGAGTAATCGCTACAAGGTACGTTGTCGAGGCGATTTCCTTCAAGTCCGCCTAATTACTCGGAATCGAATAAATGTGGTCACCCTCGGTCATAATCGGATCTTGTTGGTCAACCCACGCCGAGTTTGACTTTTAAAATAATAAAACATAATTTTTTTTGTCTAATATATTAAAGAATAAATATCACTTTAAGGAATGAATACCAATTTTTGAAATATTTCACTATTTGAACATGTATTTTTTAAGTTATCTACTTGTCTTGATATTCATGTATTTTATTATAAATGTTAATAAACTTATCATATTTGAATTAAACCATACCAAAAAAAGGTTTTGTTATTTTGTTATAAAGTTCTGCTAAACCTTGCCACAAAATATGTCATTACTTTAAATATCTCTTTATATAATTTTTAATGTTAATAATATTTTTGAATTAAACAATACCAAAATAGATTTTTATGAAGCTTTTTATATAAATTAATAATGATAATGATATTTTCAAATAAAATTGCCAAATTTGTATTCATGTTTTACTATGTTATTTTAAGAGTAAATTACAAGTTTTGTCCTTTATGTTTACACCAAATTGCATGCGCTGTCCATTAGCGCAAAAATTTACAGTTTTGTCCTTAACGTTTCAAAATCCTGCACGTTATGTCCTTTAGGCCAAACCCAGTTAGATTTTTTGGTTAAATCTGGTCATGTGCCTTGCACATGAGGGTATTGTTTTCATTTCACATTCTCAAGGGCTATTGTGTAAAAAACTTTAATTGAGGGACTATTTCTGTAAAAAAAATAAAAAATTAAAGTATAGATAAAAAACCTTTGCACAGAAGAGCTCTCCGATCGAACCAAACCCTAACAATTCCCCCAATTTCACCAAAATCATATCATCAGAAGACGAATTGGAAGATCTATAACAACCTCCAGCTATGAAGCTTAAAAACATCTCATTAATTACACCACAAGCTGATGAAAGGGTCTTGTGCCTTTATACTTTACAGCCCCAAACGCAAACACACACCGTCCTCTGATTTTAAGTTTTAATTTGTTGATTTTAAGATTTAATCGGTTAGGTTTATCTTTATGGGCACATATAAATATATTACACTGATATTTGCAAATGATTGATATTATTATTGGCTTTCAATATCGCCAGAATTGAATATCCAAATGACGTTCAGTTTGAAGTCAATTTTCTTGTACGTCTTTTAGTTTGAAATGAGTTATGCTACGAAATATAATTTATATTGATAAAGATGCATCTCATTGGACAAGTACCTTGTGGAGACGAAATTTAGAACGATAGGTTTGAACCTCGTAAGGAACAACTGTAGGTATGTTTTCGTTATTCGTAAAGACCATCTTATTTAAATTACGTGTTGTCATTATTGTATCGTATTTTTTATTATGTGATGAACCTTACCCGACCAGAATCGTCGAACCAACCCGTATTTTTTTATGTTTGGACATGAAATTGAAACACTTAAAAAAGTGAACCCCTTGGAAAAAAATCCTGGATCCGCCACTGCTCCTAAGGGTTTATCAGGACACGTAAACGACACGTAGGATCCACGTCAGCCAGTGAGCTTTATTACGTTCCCTTTTAACTTGCAGGGTATGGGATGGAGCCCCCGTTATCATTACCTCATTATTTTTTTATTTATATATTTATTTTTTTATATAAATGGCAATTTTAATAACTAGAAAATTAAAAAAAACTTCATTTCATTAAAAAAATAAAAACATTACAAAGTCATTAAAAAAACACAAGTTACTAGAAAAAAAACTACATATATTTCGCCCGAATTTGTGCCTTACGAGCCTCCAAAATGAC
Organism: Helianthus annuus; assembly: GCF_002127325.2. Taxonomy (NCBI): domain Eukaryota; kingdom Viridiplantae; phylum Streptophyta; class Magnoliopsida; order Asterales; family Asteraceae; genus Helianthus; species Helianthus annuus. The sequence goes on from NC_035448.2 coordinate 142,974,450, forward strand.
TCGGTCCTCCGCTAGCTTTGACAAATCTCTCACGAGAAAATCCATGTCTTTTTGGATTTATTTCTCCATTCTCATTTGTTGATCTTTTTTCCTAATGGAGATTATTTTGTTGAGACTTGCCTCGAAGTCGCTCAACTTTGACGGGCCATCTGATGGCGTTGAAGAAGACTTCCCTCGTGCCGCTGCCTTACTTTTATCCCTACCAGTTGGTCGAGGCAGCTCTTCTGGTTCTTCAAATTCGTCAACATCGCCGTTTAGATTAATTATTATGCGAGCATCGGACCCTGATGGTTCGGTGGTGGATGTCGATTTGGACCGTTTAGACCTAGGCGGGTTGGGTCGAACGATGGTACAAGATGCCACTTGGGAGATTTGCGAAGAAGCTCCCATGTTGTTACCAACGTAAAAACATGCCCATGGTACAATCTATAGTCGTTGTGGGCTTGGGTCATGACGTCGACGTCGCTCGAACCACTTTTTCTTCGACTACTGTTGACGAGATTAGTTTATATGTTGTTGAAATTGGTAACCTTCGTCCTCATAGCACCCCATTTTCCCGAAAAAGAGTCGAGCATTCGATATTCGCCACGACCCATTGCGGCGAAAAACTTCTCACGTATACACCCCAAAATATCTTTAAATCTTGGTATGTTTTGAGGTATGTTTGGGGGAAAACATGGGGGATGAGAATAATACCCGTAAAAATCGGGCATCGGTGGAGTGGTGGGATGAGGAGAAGTTGGGGTGCTTGGTGGCATCAGATAATATCCAAGCTCACCCATACGCGGGTCTCGCCGATACTGGTTCTCTTGCTCGTTGTTTTGTAAAGTTTGCCACAACGGATTGCTCGGGTCCCATGGGTTTAGGTTGTTGGGAAACATTGTAGAGAAAATTATAAAAAAAACGTGTAAAGAAAGGTATCAAAAAAGGTAGAGAAAGTGAAAGGAATGGTATAAAAAAAGTGAAGAAACTTGGGTATTTATAGGATTACTTTATAAAAAAGGAAATCAATTTTTTTAAATGTTACCGTTCAACTGTAACAAATGTTTAATTCTCTTCGTTCCACGCGATTGCTGCTCGTTACCTCTATGGAGCCCCAACTATAGCGCCCCCCTCCCCCCCCCCCCCCCGATTTGCTCGGTGTGGAAGTATAGCGTCTAGGAGCGCAACAGACGATGAGTTGGCCTGAGTGGCGCTCCCACACCCTCCGGCCTTATAAACAATATATACTTCAAAACTTATAATAACTCTAGAACATATTTAAATGTGATATCAGAGATATATATTTTTTTACCCTTGAATATAAAAGTGGGATATTTTTACTACTTTGTGATTTTGACGAAAATTATTATTATTGTTATTATTGTACTTTAATTACATTTATGATATTATTATTATGATTTTTTTAAACTAATGTCGTTTACATGTGATACAAGTTTAGTTCAAAAATTGAAAAAGTAAATGATAATTATTTTATTTTTTACCATGACAGACAAACCGATACCTTCCAAAACACTAAACATTTCGGTAGCGGTGCTTATATCCGTTTTTCGGTCCTCCCAACCGCCGAGGTGATACCACCTCGCAGACCGCCACCCTACAAGCCTGAGTCTGGGGGTAAATCCGCTACCGTAGGGGCATTGGGAGCGAGCCATAGGACTCGAACCCGCCACCTCCGGGTTAGAATGCGGGCAGGTGGCCATTGGACTGACACCCAATGGTTTTGTTTTTCGGTTTTCACTACAAGAAACTACCACTTTTAGCGGCGACAGGCAAAATGTCACCGCTATTGATCGATCCGCGTCCCGGAGTCTGAAACCAAACCCCAGCCGTTGATCCTTATCCTGATCTAACGGTTGGGGAGTTAAAGGGCATTAGCGGCGACAAGAGGATAGGCATTAGCGGCGACAGCTGTCTCCGCTAAAAGTCAATCCGTGTGAAGCTTGAAAAGAGCTGATCTCTTCCCTTGATGAGAGGATGATCCAATGGTTTGGGCTCATTCATGCTTTCTCTCCCTTAAAGAAACACAATCACCCACAAACACAAACACAATCACCAAACTCCATCATCTTCACCAACAACAATAACCTGCTACAACGACCACCGGATCGCCACTACCATGAAGCTACCACCACCACCCTGAAGCTCCACCTACCACGGTTGGACCGCCATCATCAAGCTCCACCACCACCATTGGACCGGCTGCACCACCACCACCGTCAAGCTCCGTCATCCACCGTTGAACTGTCATCATCAAGCTCCACCACCATTATCAAGCTCCATCACCACCATTATCAAACTGCACCACCACCACCGTGAAGCTCCGTCAACCTCCGTTGAACCACCGTTGAACCGCCATCATCAAGCTCAAGTTCCGGCCAGTTTGGTTTTATTGTTTAGAAAATGTATAGTTATGTAAAGTTTTGTATAGAATTTGTATATAAAATGTATAGTTAATGTATAGTTATATCGACAAGCTCAAGAATCCATTTTTGAGATGAGAATTTGAATGAAAAGTAATGTAATCTTTAAATTTATTAGTTCCCACAAGTTTTTGATAAACGATTTATTAATTCCACACGTTATGTAATCTTCGGCAAACTATCTCAGGCGATCTTTCCTGCGAATTCTCCGGGAAGAGCATTAGCGACGACAACTTCAATAGCGGCGCAAAACTGGGCAATAGCGGCCCAGCTATACCGGCGACCCTTTAGCGGCCACATGTCGCCGCTAAAGGTTAATAGTGGCGACAAAATAGGGCAATAGCGGCGACACCTGGCGCCGCTAAAGGTGCCCTTTTTTGTAGTGTTTTAGGTATAAAATTTGTTAAAGACGGAGTTCTGTTCGCAACGTAATATCTTTCTTTATATTCCGAGTTAAAAACGGTACTCGCCCCGTTGTTGTTCGGATGAGATCAATTTAGTTTGTCATGATAAAGAACAAAATAATAAATTATATTTGACATGTTCGCTTTGAATAAAACATTTATCACCACATAGATAAAAATAAGCACGTCGCATTATGTTATTACAATAACGTAAAGGTAAACGTTGTCACATAATTTCAAATTTGTAAAACAAGGTCTACGAGGCCGAGTACTCACCGAGTAATCGCTACAAGGTACGTTGTCGAGGCGATTTCCTTCAAGTCCGCCTAATTACTCGGAATCGAATAAATGTGGTCACCCTCGGTCATAATCGGATCTTGTTGGTCAACCCGCGCCGTGTTTGACTTTTAAAATAATAAAACATAATTTTTTTTTGTCTAATATATTAAAGAATAAATATCACTTTAAGGAATGAATACCAATTTTTGAAATATTTCACTATTTGCACATGTATTTTTTAAGTTATCTACTTGTCTTGATATTCATGTATTTTATTATAAATGTTAATAAACTTATCATATTTGAATTAAACCATACCAAATAAAGGTTTTGTTATTTTGTTATAAAGTTCTGCTAAACCTTGCCACAAAATATGTCATTACTTTAAATATCTCTTTATATAATTTTTAATGTTAATAATATTTTTGAATTAAACAATACCAAAATAGATTTTTATGAAGCTTTTTATATAAATTAATAATGATAATGATATTTTCAAATAAAATTGCCAAATTTGTATTCATGTTTTACTATGTTATTTTAAGAGTACATTACAAGTTTTGTCCTTTATGTTTACACCAAATTGCATGCGTTGTCCTTTAGCGCAAAAATTTACGAGTTTTGTCCTTAACGTTTCAAAATCCTGCACGTTATGTCCTTTAGGCCAAACCCAGTTAGATTTTTTGGTTAAATCTGGTCATGTGCCTTGCACATGAGGGTATTGTTTTCATTTCACATTCTCAAGGGCTATTGTGTAAAAAACTTTAATTGAGGGACTATTTCTGTAAAAAAAATAAAAAATTAAAGTATAGATAAAAAAACCTTTGCACAGAAGAGCTCTCCGATCGAACCAAACCCTAACAATTCCCCCAATTTCACCAAAATCATATCCTCAGAAGACGAATTGGAAGATCTATAACAACCTCCAGCGATGAAGCTTAAAAACATCTCATCAATTACACCACAAGCTGATGAAAGGGCGTCTCGAAAGGGCAAAAAGAGGACCAACAGTACCACAACCACCACTGCTCAAACAGAGGACTCTGTTTTAATCACGCTGATTCATCGGTATCCGGATAAGAACGACGATGCTGCGGACGATATGTCGTGTATAAGGCGGAGAAGGTGGAGTTGAGTGAGGATAGGATGAGTGCTGGGAGTTGTAATAGCTCCGGCGACCCAACCTAAGGTTCCGATGGTGTTCACCATCCCACCACCAACCAGACTAATCACTATTCTCCCCTTTCTTGATTCAACCAAAATCCGGTAACTGCCGTTCTTCACCATCTCCGGCAACCGCATCCGGCTTTCTTCAATAATTTATTCAATAATTATCTTCTTCATCCTCTCAATCTATCCGATCAAAACTCTCACTTCATTCATACTCATCGATCGAGATCTGAACTCATACTGTACTCGTTCATCACAAAAACCTCACTCTTTCTGGATCCAACCCATTTTGTACTCACTCATCGATTGACATCTGAACTCATTCTTCCATTATTCTGTAAGTGTTTGCGAATTAAAGTATCTTACTATGTTTTCATATTTTGATTTTTGTTATACTGTACAGGATCTTAATTTGTGGTGAGAGAGAGAAGAGAGAGAGCATCTGTTAGAGAGAGAGAGAAGGGGCAAATTTTTTCTATTTATAAATCTTTTTATTTTTTTACAAACTAGTTAATAAACATAAGATGTTTTACACAATAGCCCCTAGAGAGATTAAAAGACAAGAATGCCCTCATGTGCAAGGCACATGATCAGATTTAACCAAAAAATCTAACTGAGTTAGGGTCAAAGGACATAACGTGCAAGATTTTGGAACATTAAGGACAAATCTTGTAAACTTTTGCGCTAAAGGACAACGCCTGCAATCTGGAGTAAACATAAAGGACAAAACTTGTAATTTACTCTTATTTTAATATTGTAAAGATTGACAATTAATGTATGTGGTCTATATCAATATCTAAGGTTGATTACCACAGGCTTCAAATTACGTGCACAATCCACACTTCGAGATTTGATTTGTGAAACAAATGATTAATACATACGTGACTCATTTTATAGTATATCTATTCAAATGTGATTTGTGTTTAATTTTTGGTGGTTGGATACTAAGACTACGCGGTATGGTGGCCGGCCCTGCCCTGACGAGCTCCGACGCCGCACCCCCACACTGCCCCCTGCCCCGTCTCCTCTACACCGTCGTCCAGAAAACGCCCAAGCCGGGCCTGTTTCTCTCTCCTCTCTCTTCGTTCTCTCTCCTCTCTCTCTCTCTCTCTCTAAAATCAAATCAATTTAGTATTTTTTAATTGTTTTTATAAATAGTGTGGGGCCCCATCGTCCATCCCCTTTAGGCCAATCCTCTCTCTCGATAACGTGACGGGTGACGTGGCGGCCCATCCCCTTGGGGATGAGCCTCACCATACCGGATAGCCTAATAACTTTATATTTAATGCAAATATGCAATAATTCTCTTATGTATTTTATTAAAATTATATTATTATCCCGTTAACTAACATTGTAAAAATAATTAAGAAGCTTCCTAAATAATTGATTAGTGCGATGAGAGTTGTTAAGCACTTTAGAAGTTGTTTGGCTGTTGATTACTCTAAACAATAGATTGAAAGCCTGTAAGATGATTATCAGCTACTCCTACTTGTCTTATTGTGTTACATATAAAATATTTTTCTAATTGAACGTGCATAATACACGAAACTTTAACCTAATAATATAACAAAAAGTTGAAGAGTTATAATTATTAGTGTGAACACAAACCAAATAAACACAAAACAAACTATGAACCCTCACCCCACCACCACCCAAAAACCTAAACCCCGCCCTCACCAAAAAAAAAAAAAACTATACCACACAAAAAACCTAAACCCATTAACCCCCACCCCATAGAAAAACCTGAACCTCCACCCTACCAAAAACAACCCTCCCCCCCCCCCCCCACACACACACACACATACACTTCCACTCCCACACCCAAAAAACCCAAACCCTCACCCCACACCCAAAAACCTAAAAAAGAACATAAATCCCCCACAATCCCAAGCTAAATGCTAAAAACTAAACACTAAAGCTAAACCACAAAACTAAATGCTAAAATAATTATTTTTTAAATTTTTTTTACATTAAAATCATGATTTTATCAAAAAAATTATTATTATAAAGTTGCGATTTTAATTGAAAATTTTTAAAAAAATTATGTGTTTTTTAGATTTTTTAGGTAGTTTTAGTTGTGTTTACACTTGTTCTCGTGGTTCTCGCCGCAAATGCTAGTTCGTAACTCATCCTCTCCCTATATATGTATATATAAATATCGTATTTATCTAACAAAAAGTTATAACTCCAAACACATCCATATAAAATTTACGATGTTTTTACCAATTATTGGGGTGTTCAAAAAGCTTGCGGCTCGCACGAAAAAAAAAAACTCGATTTTAAACAAATCGGCTCGGGTCAATTTGTAAACGAGCCGAGCTCGAGCTAGGTCCGGCTTGACTCGTAAGCTCGCAAGCCGACTCGATTTATTATATATATACACACGCACATGATTTTTAATAGTGTTATATGCCATAGTATTCATCATGAGCATCTCCATTTTTGTTAGTTCTCATACACATTTGAATTGTGTGCAAGTTCACATGTTTCACATGGATACTTTGCATATGATATACCAAATCATAGGATGTAATCAAGAAAAAGAGTTGGCATTCACATGTTTATTGGACCAATATCTTACCATGAAAATGCATTATATGATTATAAAAAGCAAAGTTTTGATGAAGCACTTGAAACAACCTACTTCCTACATTATTTGAGGAAGTATTCACTGGGAAATGATAAAGTTATGCTTTACATAGGAATCCTTGCTGGGTCATTCTATGTAAATAGATAGAACCCTAGATTCCATGCAATTCCATGCAAGATAATTGTTTGACACAACATATGCAAATAGTCTCCTACGGATTCATTCCAACTTTATGCAAACAGACTCCTACGTAATAAATTTCGGGACAAAATTTTTCTAAAAGAGGGAAGAGTGTAACATTTGTAGGAACTCAAATGTTGCTCACTTTCGATCATTTTCGTAATTTATAAAAATTTATATTTTGTTACGAAATACGTAATCATACAATCGAGCAAAATGGTATTCATGACATTTTCGGAACGAAATCCCAGTTTCATATGCTTTTATACCCTTCATATAGCTTAAATTCTCAGAAGGCCAAATCTGCTAAAAATGGAAATTTTATTTATCAGAAGGCCTTACGGACCGTAAGACCTAAAGCCATACGGTCCGTAAGGGGTGCCCAGTAGCAGATTTTTGCTTGATCTCCAAGTTCTTGCGAACTCTGTCCCCTCTTGACACCTAGCACAAACTTGCCACCCTCCTTCTGCTTCAAACACCTCATGGGACACTTGCTAACATCTTGAGAAGTCCCATAACAGTTGGCATGATCATGTGATCATGCTTCAAGTATAAATAGCCTCATTTGTTCATTATTGCAACTTGGTCGTTTCCTTCCTTTCTCTCTATACACTCATATCTAGAGCTTTGCTTCTCTTTAGAGGCCTCCTACTGAGTTTTAAGCTTCTATAGAACACAAGTAAGTGTTCTTCCTTAGTCTCTTTTCATTATTTTGGCTATTTTGAGCCAAAAGTCAAACAGTTTGACTTTCTGTTTGACTTTCGGTTCTGACCATTTTGGTCAAGTCAAAGTTCAAATTGAACTTTGCAACGTGACTGTAATTATGAAGGTAATAATCCCTTGTCATTGCACCATCTGATTACCACGTTTAGTAGGAGAAATTACGAGTCAAAGTTTTACGAATTAAAAGTAAAAAATGCATAAAAGTGCATTTTACGACGAAACTGTTTTCGGGTATTAAAACTTAAAGTTTTGACAACAAATTAGTTTTATAACATTATTAGACATGTTCCCAACATGTCTAACTCGTCATTTCTAGTTTAGTGCTTTTTATTTAGTCGTAAGTCGAGCGGTTTGACTACCGCTTTGACTTTCGAATCTGACCTGTTTGGTCAATCTTAGGATTCGACCAAACTCATTTTTATGACCATAGTAATATAGGGAATAACCCTCTGAGGTTATACATTATGTTCATGTAGTTTGGTTAGTTATATGACGAGTAAATTTTATATACTTTTAAATTGCCGAAAACGCCCTTTTGGCGCATAAAATGGTTTTAAGCATATAGGACCATTATTTTGACATCTAAACTGATGTTTCAACATAATCAAACTTGTTCTGACATGTTAGACTCGTCATAGGACTTATTTAACCATCCGAACTCTTAGTTATGCTTACGACCCTTTAAAGTGGTGTAAACAAATTTAACAAGTCGTAACGGGTCAAAGCACTTAGGAATCCTTTCTAATCAAAATGTAAGGCTTATCAAACCATATTATATGAGACCCAACTCTCATTTGGTTTATAGACTCCATTCTATCCAATCCTCCGATTAAAGTCGCGATACACTAACATATAGTCATCCGACATACTAGGAACCACTTTAACACACTTGAGTTTAGTTTACACAAAACATATACGCAATCCCAGGTGAGTACACAGTCCCTTATTTTACGTTTTCTAAACGTTTTGGGGTGATTCATATGTGCCTACTATCACTTTTCCAAGTTTACAAAACACTAATACATATGGTATACGCATATAACAATATACATGACTATATGCCTATATTGTCTATGACACGAGAACATACATTAAACATTGACAAGCTGATCGGTAGTATATTATAGCGCTATAGGTGTAACGACCAATCCCGATTCCGATTTATTCTAGGAAGAACCCACTGAGAGATAAGCTCTATAGGTTTAACAACCCATTCCCACTTCCAACATTATTTGGAAGTACCTACTAGGGATGATAGAACCCTTGAAACTTTGGACAAACCCTTTAGTGGTTTGACCGAATGACTAAACATGACAAGTGCTTTATTATACATGACAATTGGTTTACACATACATGACAATTGGTTCCTCATACATGACAATTGATTTCTATTCATGACGATTTATTTATACTAAACATGACAATGGGTTTTTAAGTATATATATAAACCATACAATTTTACAAGAAAACATTTTGATTACTTATTCGATTTCACAAAGAAACATTTTGTCGAGTCTCATGGCTACAAGTTTTTCTTTTAAACATACCAACTTTCGTAGTTGGTAAAACATGTTGCAATACCAAACACTTTTATTACAAGTTGATTTCGAAGATCTTACCCATCGACTCTCGTAGTCGGACAAGGTATTGCAATACAAACACAAAGCCATGATCTTGACCACAAAACCTATGTACTCGCCAACATTCATTTGTTGGCTTTTTTCACATATGTTTCAGGTTTCGACATACAAGCATGCTACACATAGGAACGCATTCGGGCCTTAGACTTATTTAAATAAAAAACATTTATTTGTATTCTTTGTGTTGCAAAACGATGTTATTAATACAAAGAAAATTTTAGTACCATGTGTTGTGAACAATTTGTAACGTGACTCCCCACCGATTCTGCCATGTGTTGTTTTATTACGCGGTCGGGGTGTTACACAGGGTGTGGACATACACCTGATAGACACAAAATGATTTCTGGTCCCCGACTGTATTGACAAGCATGCAAAACTGGTAATAAGAGATATAGTTTGTCCCAAGTTATTTAAAAATGAATTACCAAATGGTATTAAATAAAATTTGAAAAGTTTTCAAAAGAGTCGTTTATTAGTATTTACTAGTGAAAACTGACGTATTTTTAAAAGACTATGCGCATGTTAAAGCAAGTACAGACTATGCTAGAGTGGGCATGGTCCTAGAATTTGGAATTTCCAACTCCATGATAAAAGTCCCATTATAGTCTCAAGTGGCTTTTTATTACGATCCTGCTTGTGGATATTTTGTACGAACAACTTGTATAAACTTTATTTTTTTATATTCAAGCTTTTAAGTTCATTACTTTACTTTCTTCCATCTTCCGCTGCCAATTATGATACTGTTATCAATCGCCACGCATAAACCCCAAGTCTGGACCCATCAGGAAATCAGGGTGTGACACTTCCTTCTTGTGTGTTTACTTTATTTGAGTTACAATTTACAAATCGTTTGTTCTTCATGTCTTAAATACACAAGTTTTATAGAGTCAGATCCTACAAAAGTTAATCTATTTAATCGATTGTTGAGTCTAAAACTAAGTTTGATGAGTCTATTTTTCAAACCTAAGTAGTTTCATGAATTTTCATTAAGATTTGAGTATTCAAATCTAATAAACCAAACAAAAGGTTGAATCTGACTTTGGGACTGGTACATTAGGTTGTCTTCTCGATCATAACTCATTCAGTGTAGGTCAAAATGACTTAAAATTTTTACACAACAAAATTCTATGAGTCTGAAAGCTAATTCAATTTGATTTGCAATTTCTTTATAAACTTAATTTCACCAAATTTTAACATTCCCAGTCGCTAAAAATAGATGTTACTACCTTGTTGTGTTTAACGAATTTTCATAATTTTTGTACCCACTGGAATTTTAAAAATATAAATAGTTTTGAAGACCTGACAAATGTGGTGCTATCATAAAATTTAATATAGACTTAAAACTGACTTGAAAACTAAACTACTTGATTTTGTTTAAACATCAACTTTTATTAACTTGTTAGCCATGATTAGCTTACAAACAATGGGAAAACCCTATATTATCCCTAATAACATTAACTGGGTATAGATATCATATAAACCTTAACGTTATACATAAACACTTGTTAAAACACCAACACTTATCACAATGCTTATCATATATCCAGAACCAGCCCTTATACACGATATCTCTATGTTGTAGCCTTCGTGTAGGACAACCCCTTTTCACCATTTGCAACCATTTGTATTAGGTTAATTTCATGGCCCCATCTATATTATTATCTTTTAAACCGTGGGAGAAACCTGCTAACTGAAACTGTTTAAACTTTCTTTTTTTGCTATGTGTATGTGATTTGCATTAGAAATGATCCTGAAAACCTAAACATTTATAACCATTAACTCTTCTATTGAACCGATGGACAGGCTTCAATAGTACCATTCAGGCTGACAACCCCACTCTTGTCATGGTACTACTCGTTAAAGTACACAGACGCCAAGAACCGGCACTTGAGTGAATATCTCCAACCTGAAACATGAACTTAAACCTGAGCCCTATTGTTTGTGATATACATAAAACAGGACAGAATCGAACTTTAGTAGACTTGATTATAACTTGCATAACATTTATCTGTTTAATTATGAATTTACATGTTGCATGCAAGCGAAAGTTGAAACTTTATTGATTGAAATTCCTTAACTGTTTTATTGAGTCTTAAACCTATATGCTTGCCAACTTTATAGTTGACCATTTTTAGCATGTCTTTTAGGTGATATAATTGACGTAGCTAAGGATGTGGATTTATATAGTAGAGACCTCCATCTGATTACTTGTTTGCATGAACTACTTGTCTGAGACTTAGCATCATAGCTTTTGGTTCATTACATTCTCACGTTTCCGCCTTGGCAGGGGTGTGACAATATACATATATATAGAGTCGGGATTTAGAGAAAACGGTAGAAAGTGTGAGAACGGTGAGAACGCTTATTGATCGTCCGATCAAAACAATCTATGGACTAGATTGACGCGGTGACATTTTCGTAAATAACATCAATTTTATTACGTGGACGCGCTTCATTAAGGGTAAAAAAGGTAAAACACCATTTCTCACGTAAAACGCCATTGAAAAATAAAACGCCAAATAAATACAAAACGCCAATTGGCTATATGCTTGCCAAAATATAAAACGCCATAATATATAACGCAAAACCTCACATCCGGATAAATGTTAATTACAATTTTAGTAATAAAAATAATATCCCGCCTAAACTACGCGCCAAAAAAAATTCTATAAAAAGAAATGCCTCACCACCTTACGTTTATCACACAAAAAAAAAAAAAAACACACAACAAACACAATGGTTACTAAAAAATACAACTCAATGTAAAACGCCAAAAAATACAATGAGTTTGCTGTAATGTTCTGCATGAAGTTTCACTGAATGATTTGTTACGTGAGTGTAGAAAGATTTTGCTGCATGAGATGGACAAAATTGAAAAAGGAGGGATTGATGACACCCATATGTCATACTGTCATATTTGTTCTTGAAGAAGGTTTGGATGATAAGAAGAGACCTATACCAGTGTAAATGCTACTTTGGCCTCGATGATTATAATGAAGACGACGGGCAGATAGCATCCACCCACACGGGGTCAATCTATGTCTCCAACATCCACAAAGAGACTTCAACACATGAACAAAGAAAATAAACAACGCCAAACCCAAAACGGCAATTATTTGTCACAGTTCTTGTAGTTTCAAAAGAAAAAAAGAGACTGATGACACTAAAGATTTAAATCATAAATTGCTTCTACTTTGTTTTATTTTTTAATTTTCTTTATCTGTTGTTTGTTTTGAAATTTCAGTTAATAAACAACAAAAGAATATTAATACTATAATGAAAAATATAATAAAACGCCAAAATGAGCAAATGTTTGTAAAACGTCATCATGCCATAAAAACGCCCTCAAAAAACTACCAAACTATAATAAAATTACTTTGAACAACTACTATTATAAAAAAAAGCGTGAAATAATGTGCAAAGAATATAAAACAAAAAGAAGTTCAATCGTTATCTAACCGCCATTGGAAAATAAAACGCCATAATTACAGCCGTCAAGATTTGACGTGTTACACCATAAAAACAGTTGAGTCTAAAAACAAAACACGGTAAAACTGCAAAAAACAGTAAAATGAAACGATGGAAAACATAATTACTAACATTTATAATATTAAAGCAAAATTCTTTGGGAATTAAATCTATTTATCTTTTTCAAAACACCATAATTACCTGTCATACGTGGGAAAAAAGTCAATATAAAAGAAGACCATGAGAACACAAGCTCAAACACGCCAAATTTTTTTGACTAAAACGCCACATATTATCCAAAACGCCAAAAACTTTAAAAATGGCTAAAGTTATTGCATGGAGGTTTGAAAGGAAAGAGAAACGATTCATCATAAAGTTCTCTGATAGGAGAAGGGTAAAGGTAAGGACAATCAAAGCAATGCTTGGAATCAATGAAAAGGTTCAGAAGGATATCCTGACCTTGGGGTTCCGATGGACAACGATTGTGAAAGAACCAGAACTGTAATAAAAAGACTAAAGAGAAAATTTCCGGCAGAAGATGATGAAGATAATGATGATTTTGACGACACTTCTATACCAAAAGTTAGCAGTTGGGTATTGCATGAGGAAGAAGGAACACTTGAAGTGACTTATAAAAATGGGGTGCAATATTCAAGGCCAATGGAAGAAATGTTGAAGACAAGGTTGCTATCTATCATTGAACAACTTTGTGATTTACCACCTTCAAACGATCCAAAATCCAAGGATGCAGTGATATTCAAGAATAGGCTGCAGCAAAGAAGAGACGAGCTAATGGCGTTATACGCAAATATAAAATTTGATGATGAAGAATCTGAGGAAAGTGATGAACAAACGATGGGTACATCTCTGATGTAATCCCAACTACGGAAGACTATTAGTTAATTTTGATTTTGGTTATTGTAATTTTATAAAATATTAATCTATGGAAATCAATTATAAACAAAAAGATACAAAACGCCAAAATGACATGGAAAAAGCCATAAGAAAAAGCCATAACGCCAAAAAATTAACTATGTGACACAAAAAGAATTAATTCAACGAGAAGAAATCTGAGAAAAACGGTAAAACGCCAAATAATTAATAATTCTAGATAACGCCAAAATTATCTTACACGCAAAAATAAAGCAGCATGTCAAACGCGAAAATCGGGAAAGGAGAAGAATACTAAAAAGACAAAAAAAAGCCCCTCAGACCCTGATCATGCCCCGCGCCACGTGTTGGGCCCGGATGCGTTCTCACTATTCTCACATTTTTGAACGTTTTCTCCTGATCCCGTTTCTCTCTCTCTCTCTCTCTATATATATATATATAGAGAGAGAGAGAGGGGAACGTTAACGCACATTACGGCTTAATGCACATCACGTACGACAGGTAATTACGCACGTTCATTTTAAAATCACGCACATTATAACTCAAAAATCCAAAATCACGCATGTTGAAACACAATAATCACGCATATTGAAAACATTAATGATGCATGTTATATAATAAATCTCGCACGTTGTTGTACGTGAAGTACGTTAAGCCGTAATGTACAATATATATATAGAGTAGTGTTCGCACGGAAAGTATGTTTTTCCTAGAAAGTCTAGGAAGCGATTTGGTCCATCCGATTGGTGTGTTTAAGGGTTGAGATTAAATCAATGGCAATCTTGTAATATTTGATTTAATTAATTGATTGTTTTAAATGAGTAGGGGCAATTTTGTCAATGTCCGTGTTTTAAATCAATTAGATAACCGCCCAGTTCCTAAATTCAAGCGATTTTCCCTCTCTCTCTCTCTCTCCAAACCCATCTTGGAAACCCCAATCCCTACCAAAAATAACTACAATCATGGAAGAAGATAACTTTAGAAATGATGGAGAGCACCGGATCAAATTAAAACACGTCTCCATCTCCACCATCTCCGAGTTCATCATCACCATTCAAATATTGTTCTTATCATCTCCGTTTTCTTGACGATGTGTTTTAACAGCAAGCAAATTAATACAGTTGTGTTTTAGCAGCAAGCAGGTTCATACAGTTGTGGTTTAGCATCCAGATTCATACAGATGTGTTTTAACAGCAAGCAGATTCATACAGTTGTGCTTTAACAGCAAGCAGATTCATACAGATGTGTTTTAACACCAAGCAGATTCATACAGTTGTGTTTTAGCATTCAGATTCATACAGATGTGTTTTAACAGCAAGCAGATTCATACAGTTGTGTTTTAGCATTCAGATTCATACAGATGTGTTTTAACAGCAAACGGATTCACACAGTTGTGTTTTAACAGCAAGCAGATTCATACAGATGTGTTTTAACAATAAGCAGGTTCATACAGTTGTGTTTTAGCATTCAGATTCATACAATTGTGTTTTAGCATCCAGATTCATACAGATGTGTTTTAACAGCAAGCAGATTCATACAGATGTGTTTTAACAGCAAGCAGATTCATACAGTTGTGTTTTAGCATTCAGATTCATACAGTTGTGTTTTAACAGCAAACAGATTCACACAGTTGTGTTTTAACAGCAAGCAGATTCATACAGTCGTGTTTTATCATTCAGATTCATACAGTTGTGTTTTAACAGCCATCAGATTCATACAGTTGTGTTTTAGCATTCAGATTCATACAGTTGTGTTTTAACAGCAATCAGATTCATACCCTGTGTTTTACCATCTTTATATTGTGGGATCTATAAAAAAAAATTGGCTTTAGCCCTGTAAACTGTTAAAACACAGCACCAAGAACATGCTGATAAATTCCAGTAATCTTCTGAACAATGGAATATGCGATGTAATGTGACATGGAATTTTAGTTAATGAACACATTGAATTCCAGATTTGAATTCGAAAATAATAAAAATTCCGAAAATCATGGAATTTTAGTTAATGAAGATACATTCCAAAAATAAAATTAAAATGTGAAATTACATGACAGCCCTTCTACTTAAAATCCCTCAATGGCACATGTCCAATTCTTATTCCTTCGTAGACTTTCTAGGAAAAATAGACTTTCCACCCAACTCCTACTCTCTCTCTCTCT
This sequence comes from Helianthus annuus, assembly GCF_002127325.2. Lineage (NCBI taxonomy): Eukaryota > Viridiplantae > Streptophyta > Magnoliopsida > Asterales > Asteraceae > Helianthus > Helianthus annuus. Next base: position 142,990,376 of record NC_035448.2, read on the forward strand.
CTCTCTATATATATATATATATATATATATATATATATATATATAGGGTGAGAGTTGGCTACAAAGTCTATTTTTCCTACAAAGTCATAAAACACTACAATTTCAACCATAAAACACACTCAGAACCCACAAATAACATACTGAAGATTACTAAAACACCATATTTGTGGGTTTTGTGTTGTGTTTTGGAAGATAAGACTTTGATTATCGAATGACTAATATTAATGTGTTTTATGTTGATAATCATGCTGTGTTTTATATTCATAGTTGTACGATGGTGTGTTTGAAGTTTTTAAGGACTGTTAGAGTTTGGATATTGTGTTTTAGTGATCTTCACTGTGTTATTTGTGGGTTTTGAGTGTGTTTTATGGCTGAAATTGTGGTGTTTTATGACTTTGTACACTTTGTAGGAAAAATAGACTTTGTAGCCGAGCCCCACCCTATATATATATATATATATATATATATATATATATATGGGAGGGTTCAAATGAGAAGAATGTAACGCCCGGCTCTTTTGTACTTTCCATTTATAGAAGGTTTTGTTCGTATTTCTATTTTTGGAAACTTTGTATTCTTGTAATCGTTCCCTTCTTTGCAATCATTGTCAAACCAAGACTTGGATCATTAATGAAGCTTGTATTTTGTTACATTTATGTTATACGCATTCTATATATGCTCGTATGTTCGACTTCGTGAATCAATCACTGTTTAAACGTGATTCTTGGAAACTATGTGTGAAACTTGCAATTAACCTAAACTTATGCATTGAACGTATTTTGAACGAGAACGACACTTGATTTGATACTTATACGATTGATTATACTTAGTTTATACTCCTCATACTAAATCATAACCTAATCCATGCTTTTGTGACAAGAATGGCCCTTAAAACACCTTAAAAGCATCAATTACACAACTTCAGGGGCCAAATTGTAAAAAAATGAAACTTACCCAGAATGTTGGTGCATGTTTGTGACAACAGCTTAGATTTGATCTTTGGATATCTTGTAATTAGTTTAACGATAAACAGTTAGCGGGTTTAGCTTTGTATTAGTGAGATAATAATGTTTGGGCTAAACTAAACCCATTTGGGTCAAGGGGGGACGAATTGGGCCTTGCCCATGTAGGAAACCCTAGTCCAACTTGTAAACCTTGTGGTATATAAACAAGGTTAGGCTTTAGGGTTTAGGTTGATCAGTTAATCAGTTGATCAGCCAAAACAGTTGTGTGAGAGATAGAATTTCGTGAGAGGCATAAGTCTTGGACGAAATTGTGGTTAGGGTTTGATTGATTGTAATCAGTCTTGATAGATAATCAATAAAACCCGGTTTGATGAATTGCTGTTTCTGCGTTCTACACGTTTTCTGCTACAATCTGATCTAGAGGATTCCGCACTCTAGGTTAGATAGACGATTCTGTGAAGATCCATAACATCAAGGGGACCTTACCCAGAACTTCAGGGGCCAAATTGTAAAACACCTTCAGGGGCCAAATTTGTGGTTCTGTGAAGAATGGCCCTTAAAACACCTTAAAAGCATCAATTACACAACTTCAGGGGCCAAATTGTAAAAAAATGAAACTTACCCAGAACCACAAATGGCTCACGGTCCGCATGAACTTAGCCTGAAACCTCAGGCGGGCCGCGTGGGGATGCCAGATCGGGAAAACACACAACAGCTGATTATCTACGCGAATTAGCACGAAATCCTAAGTTCTAACACTCCCCAATCACCATTAAGCCACCTCTAAACACCTCCAATCATACTCAAACTCTTCCACTATAAATATACACCTTCTCCAAGCATTTCTACACTTTCAACACTCACAAATCACTCCAAATTCACTCTCAATTCAGCTGTAAATCTGCATTTTCGGACAGATTCATACTCTTGCACAAAAGTGAGTATAACTTGCTCATTTCTTAACGAAATCACTCGATTCTTCTTCCTAATTGCTTGGATAATCATGGGGTTTGATTCCTTGACTTCTCCTTAGAGAAATCAGACCTGGAATTGCTCCGAAATTGTCCACAAACTTTCTGTTTTGTTTCAAGTTCTTCAAAAGTTTGTTTAAACTCATCCAACTTGTGTCTAACACATCTCAAGCCTATGTCCTAATGCTTACAACCTCTCTTATGGTTGGTTAAGCTTAAAAACAAGGTTGAGACACTATAAATCAGAGGTTAAAACCTCAAATACTTTCTGTTTTATTAGGGTATTTCACCCACAAGTCATGTTCAAGCTTGGTTCTTGATGAGAAGTGATTATGGAACAACTTGGGTTATTCCAACATAAAATCCTCACATGATTTGATGATTTCCCTTTAGTTAGGTTGTTTGTATTATTGTACTAATCCTAGTTCGTGACCCTCCTTGGTTGTCTTTATATCAAGTGAAGTGGTGAACATTCAAGGGGTCCCTAAATGGAAGCATGTTCTTCCTACCCCATACATGACATTCATGAATGACTCGAGGTGCCTAAACGAAGATCTAAATCTTCTACCTCCTACTTGAAATATTGAACTTAATAATATGTAATACTTAAATATATGTACACACACATTCGAACCTTTAATATTAAACTTGTGTTTATATGTTGAGGTAGTAGAATGACATCTAAGACTTAACACTCCAAGTATGATTCTAATGGGCTTACTACCCATGAAATACAATATAACCCTAGTGGTTACGTAGTGTCATATAAGAGTATAAGTCAAGGATGATTATTTTGATATCCTACTTTATGCTATGTTAAACTCCAAATTATAATCTTCCGTTATACGCCAAACTCACACACCTACGTTTCCTCGTGTAGAAGGACAAGGTGCTCCAACCTAATTCATCCACCAAACTTGCTCTCGGAACTTCAAGTCAAGACTTGCAAACCGTGAGTATACTCGAACCCATTTTACGTTTAAACACTTTGGGTGCAACATGTATTCTATATTAAACGCACGTGACACTTGAAACTTATTTGAAACATGCTCTATCCTTTTAAACATGAAACTTGTGAAACTTGAGACTATTTTGTGCTATGTGAACGTTTAATCTTTGTGTGTAGTTCCGCCTTAACAATGGTAGCGCTATAGGGGTAATGCACCTCCCCGTTAGTCTTTGGGGTATTGTTAGGAGGAGACATATTAACCTCCCGTGAAACTTTGGGTTAGGTACTTTAACGCATTGGAAACTTGGGCTATCACTTGGACTGCGTAAACTAGCATGGTTGAAACTATTTTAATATGTTCATGTTGGATACGAGTTTTTATTCTATATGCTATGTAAACAAACTTGTATACTCGCTCTTTGCTTTTGCATTGAAACTCTATTTTAATACATGTTGCAGGTTGATTATTGAAGTATGGATGATTGATGAAACAAGTTAGGGTGGCTAGATACACACCTAAATTTATCTATCTTTTGTTGTTATGATTTTTGTTGAAACAATGTTGTTATCTCCTTTTGAAATTGTATGACATTTAGTATTGCAATGAAATTTGAATTAAATTAAATATTGTCACATAGTGTTATGACGTCTCTAGCAATCTATACACACTTCGTCTCATCCCGATGTTTCCGCCATCGGTTGGGGTGTGACAGATTGGTATCAGAGCCATAACTATAGGGAATTAGGAAAATTGCCATGCTTTTGCCCTAATCTATAGTTCTAGGAATTTTGCCTCTTATTTGTTGTTTAAAACTTTTGTGCTCTACCATGCATACTTCCTAGCTACACTTTCTATTAAAATTATGTGCCTTTCTAAAGGCTAACACTAATACACTTATGCTTTTTTTATGCTCTTGTAACACCAACGAGAAGAATTTACCAAAATAGGCGTGAAACCCACAATTTGGTAAACGACTCTCATTCTACCTTTAATCTATTTTGCATGAAATTTCACCATTAAGCTAGGAGTGACATCCACAACTTAATGGTAATTTCCATTTCAACTCTAGTGGACCCTCGTCAAAGTGTCAAAATTTTATTTTGATCGACGAGTACCAACCACATTTAGGGTACGAAATCGTCAAGTTAGGGGTGAAACCCGCATCTCGTCGATTAAGTCCCATTCCTCGATTTTTATTCTCGCCAAAGTCCCGAATGTTTCAATCATTTAGAGATGTGTAGTAACCGGAAGGGTAAGATACCGTTAATCGCTTCTCGACGAGAGTATCTTACTTATAGGCCAAAGCACAATATCTCTAATTCGAAAGAACTTTCGACCCACTTTGGAATAGTCGACGTTTCTCTACCCGAAACAATCCAATGTTTTATTGAGCCTCTCTTTTATGTATCTCAATTTGTATGTGATTTTTATACTTGAACGTTCATTCATTTCCAAATGTCGTTTTAATCATTTCGCACGTTATCGCAATCACAAACAATAATAATTTCTCGTGAACAAACTAAATTTACGATGCTTTCGTTTATTCATGTTATGCTATGTGGAATTCATGACTATGCTATATGAAACACTTTTATGCTATGTAAATCAAATTGAATCTTTTATGCTATGTGAATCAAATTGAACCTTTTATGCAATGTGAATCAAATTGAACCTTTGATGCTATGTGAACCTTTATGCTATGTGATCAATTTCGTTTTCTTAAACAAACATTATGACCAAGTCTCACCTATTCGTTCTTTTGAATCTAAGATGTCTTCTCGTCACTCCAACGCGTCTAAGAAGTCAAAGTCTCGCTCCACCAAGAAGATGATGGCTTTCATGGCCGATCAATTTGCTCGCGTCGTTCCAAAGGTCATTTCCGAGATTCGAGCCTCTGAAACTCCTCACTCTTCCGTCGACTCTAAGGTTGAAGCACGCAAGCCCGTCTCGTTCAACTTCAAGCACTTTTCTTCGTGCAATCCAAAGCCATTCACTGGCAATGATGGAGTGACCGCCATGCTTGAGTGGTTTGACAGCATAGAGGTCACATTCATCAATAGCGAGTGCCCCGATAAGCTCAAGACGCGCAGCGCGACTGGGGTATTCCAAGCCCGAGCTCTCAAGTGGTGGACGAATGAAAGAAACATACGTTCGAACGAGTTGGCATATGCTCTGACATGGGAAGAGACTAAGGCCCTAATGATGGATGAGTTTTGTCCTCCGCATGAGCAACGAAAGTTGGAGGAAGAATTTTGGGTATTAAAGCAAATTGGTGATGACAACCTAGCCTACACCACCCGTTTCAAACAACTCTGTTTCATTGTCCCTCACCTTGTCTCGACCCCTGATCGCAAGAAAAGCAAGTATATCAATGGCTTACCCCCTAATATGCGTGATACAATCGAGGCAGCCAAACTTGATAGCATCGAAGACATTTACCGTTTGGCCGCGTCCTTGAACAACAACCGTATTCGCGATAAGCAAGCCGCAAACCTCGTTCCTTCGAAGCCAGCCAACCAAATCACCCAACAATCGAATAACAATAGGGGAAAGAAGCGAAAGCAATCCAACCCCGTTTGTAACGCGATTGTGCCGCCTGTTAATCCGGACCCTGTTGCTCCTGATAACACCCAAAGGCCGTACACTGGGATTCACCCCAAGTGTGCCACTTGTAATTTCCATCATCCCGTCAATGCTAGGTGCCGTCGTTGTGGCAATTGCAACCGTTATGGTCATACTACCAATTTTTGTCGCCAACAACCACAACAAGCACCACCAGCTCAGCAAGCTCAGCAAGCCCAACAAGCGCAACAAGCCCTACCTGCTCCTCAAAACGCAAGACCCGCTAGAGCTTGTTTCAAATGTGGGGATGTTAATCACCTTCGTCCTCAATGCCCACAATGGAACCAAGAGCAGCAACAACCTCCTCGTGGACGCGCCTTCAACCTAAACGCGAATCAAGCGCGCAACGACAATGATGTCGTTAACGGTACGTTTCTTGTTAACCATCTTTATGCTTCGATACTATTTGATACTGGTGCGGACAAAAGCTTTGTGTCCTTAGAATTCGAATCATTGTTAAATTGCACACGCTCTAAGCTACCTAAGTCGTTTTCCGTTGAAGTCGCCAATGGCAAGTCTATCTTAGTCGATTCCATTCTCCTCGATTGTCGTCTTACTCTTAACGAGCATGCTTTCTCTATCGATCTTATACCCATGAAATTGGGTAGTTTCGACGTCATCATAGGCATGGATTGGCTTCAAAAGAATCATGCTGAAATCGCTTGCCGCGAGAAATTCGTTCGTTTGCCTCTTCCATCCGGTGACGTTTTGCACGTTTATGGAGACCGACCTTCAAGGGGACTAAAGTTGATGTCCTGCACACAAGCGAACAAGTACTTACGTAAACAGTACTTTGCCTTTTTAGCCCACGTTGTGGAAGAAAAGGGCAAGGGAAAAAGTTTAAGTGATGTTCCAGTGGTGCGCGACTTCCCTGACGTCTTTCCTGAAGATCTACCCGGTCCTCCTCCCCCTCGATCTGTTGATTTTCGTATTGACCTCGTACCTGGTGCGACTCCTGTTGCCAAGGCTCCTTATCGTCTTGCACCTTCCGAAATGCAAGAATTGTCTTCTCAGCTTCAAGAACTCCTAGATAAGGGTTTTATCCGTCCAAGTACCTCTCCATGGGGTGCTCCTATGCTTTTCGTTAAAAAGAAAGATGGTTCTTTCCGCATGTGTATCGACTATCGTGAGCTCAACAAACTCACCGTTAAGAATCGTTATCCCCTTCCGCGTATCGACGACCTCTTTGATCAACTTCAAGGCGCTACCTGTTTCTCCAAAATCGATCTTCGTTCTGTTTATCACCAACTTCGAGTCCTCGAAGAGACGTTCCAAAAACCGCTTTTCGCACTCGCTATGGACATTACGAGTTCGTGGTTATGCCTTTTGGCTTGACCAACGCACCCGCTGTGTTCATGGATCTCATGAATCGTATTTGTAAGCCTTACTTGGATCGCTTCGTGATCGTCTTCATTGATGATATCCTCATTTATTCTAAATCTCGAGCCGATCATGAGCGTCACCTCCGCCTTATACTTGACCTTTTGCGTGTTGAACGTTTATATGCTAAGTTTTCTAAATGCGAGTTTTGGATCAAAGAAGTTCAATTCCTTAGGCACGTTGTTAGTGAAAAAGGAATCCATGTCGACCCTTCAAAAATCGAAGTCGTGAAGAATTGGACCGCGCCTAAATCTCCTTCTGAAATCCGTTCTTTCTTAGGATTGGCGGGTTATTACCGTCGATTCATCTCGAACTTTTCGAAGATCGCCGTTCCTCTCACTTCGTTGACTCAAAAAGAGAAACCTTTTGCTTGGGGTCCTGAGCAAGAGGAATCTTTTCAAACTCTCAAGGACTTGCTTTGCAACGCTCCTATCCTCGCTCTCCCTGATGGGAATGATGACTTCGTGGTGTATTGTGATGCATCAAATCGTGGTCTTGGTTGTGTGCTCATGCAACGAGACAAAGTCATCGCTTACGCCTCTCGCCAACTCAAAATACATGAGAAAAATTATACTACCCACGACCTCGAGCTTGGCGCAGTTGTTTTTGCGTTAAAGATTTGGCGACACTACCTATATGGTACTAAGTGTGTGGTTTTCACTGACCATAAGAGCCTACAACACATCTTTGACCAAAAAGAACTCAATATGCGACAACGACGTTGGGTGGAATTGCTCAACGACTACGACTGCGAGATTCGCTACCACCCTGGTAAGGCGAACGTCGTGGCCGATGCACTTAGTCGTAAGGCTCATGTAGATGTCATTCGTTGTTTTCATATCTCGAGCGATCTTCACAATCGTATTCGTGAAGCGCAGTACTCATCTATCAATGAAGGTTCCATGGCTGTAGAAATACGTGGAGCATCTGAAAATCAACTCGTTTCAAAACCTGATGGTCTCCTCTATTGTTGTGATCGCGTCTGGATTCCGGATCGTGACAATCTTCGTGACCTTATCATGAATGAAGCACACAAATCTAAGTACTCAATTCATCCTGGCGCTGACAAGATGTACCATAATCTACATACATCCTATTGGTGGCCCGGTATGAAGAAAGACATTGCTGTGTACGTTTCCAAGTGTCTTACCTGTTCGAAAGTCAAAGCCGAGCACCAACGACCTTCTGGTCTACTCGAACAACCTGAAATCCCCGTGTGGAAATGGGATAGCATTGCGATGGACTTCATAACTAAACTCCCGCGTACACCTTCTGGTTACGACAGCATTTGGGTAGTCATTGATCGTTTAACTAAGTCCGCACAATTCATTCCCATTCGCGAAGATTTCAAGGTTGAACGACATGCTCGTGTCTATACCAATGAAGTCATACGCCATCATGGTGTTCCTCTTGACATCATCTCTGATCGTGATGGTCGCTTCACTTCGCGTCTCTGTCAAACTTTTCAGTCCGCTATAGATATTTAAAGTATATAGTATAGATATTTCCTGTAAATGCAAAACAAAGACAGAGACATTTACATACCATATTGACATAAATGAGTTAATATAAATGTAACCCATCAACTCGTACATATTAATTAATGTCGTAGAGTTCGATAAGGCGGCTCTAATGTCGGTTGAATGAGGTCAATGAGAGTCTATTTGATACCCTTTGTATGACTTCTTATTTTTTGAATCTTTGTATTTGATTCTAAACCTATTATTAATATTATTGATAATAATTTTAGTTATATAGATCAATAATATTATAGGTAGAGGATCCTGTAAAAAGTGCTCAAAGTGTGAGAAGTGTGAGAAGTGTATTATAACACTATATATAATACTATATAACACCCTATAAACACAGTATAACAATATGTAACACCATATAATACCATATAACACTTTGTAACACTATATATCATTATATAACAAATATAACACTATAGGTTGTCTGATAGCATGCCTATGATAGATGTATAGTGTTATATTTGTTATATAATGATATATAGTGTTACATAGTGTTATATGGTATTATATGGTGTTACATATTGTTATACGGTGTTTATAGGGTGTTATATAGTATTATATATAGTGTTATAATACACTTCTCACACTTTAGGCCCTTTTTACACTATCATTACCCTAATAATATATATATATATATATATATATATATATATATATTTAGTCTAACATATTAATATTATTATGAATTTCGAAACTTGTTTAGTTAGGATTTAAGATTCTATTGAAGTTTTAGTTTAACAATAGGTTATTGAATTAATAATAAGAATTTGTATTAGATTAGATTAAATATTATTATTATTTGTATTAGATTAGATTAAATATTATTATTATTATTATTATTAATTTTAATCAATTAAATGAGAGAATGACAAGTGTCACAAAACAGGTTTCTTTTATTATATAGTATAGATGTATGTATAGGTTATTGTGAGAGAAAGGAGGCCCATCTCCTCCGGCTGTGGGGGGGCGCTTTTGCCGAGCCGAGCCCCAGGGGGGCGGTGTGGGGGACCGGCGCCGGTCCTAGCCGGGCCTCAGCCGACCCCCATACCCTTTAGTCTTAAAAGAACCATGAAGATAAACAATAAAATATAAATAAATGAAAATTTGAGTTATTTGTTGATTAAGTAGTTAAGGTTGGTTTTACTATATGCTTTTACCGGTACACTATAACGACCCAAATTGTGTTAAGAATAATGTAGATATCGTAAACTTTGAAAACCAAAACTATTTTTTTTGAATTAATAATAGAAAAATAAAAAACACTTGACTAAATGGTAGTTGTACTTCTTTATACTTCAAACAAAAACAATTATTTATCTACCCTCTTCTTAAATTCTTTTTCTTTTCACACCATTTTACGGTGGATCCAAACTTTACAGGATTATTACACTATTGTAATGCTCTTTGATATAAGTTACATAAACGTATGCCAAGCATCTACTTTTGTGCGTATAATTTCTTATGTTTTTAATTGTTTGTTTTAAAATATGTATTGTTGTGCATCTAACTTCTTGTATTTAATTGTTTTGACGCATTATATGAAGGTACACAAAACACTTTATTTTTCTTTTGTTGCGTTCACAAATGTTTCTTTTGAACTTTTAGTTTTAAGTTTCTTATCTTTTTAAGAATCTATTCTCTTCTAGTTAAATGCAATACTTCGAATATTTAAGAGTAAATTGCACAAAATGTCCTTTATCTTTTATTAAAGTTGCAAGTTCCAACTTTTATGTTTAAAACTTGCTGAAAATAGCCTTTACGTTTATTTTTGTTGCAGGTTGAATCATTTACGACTAACCAAGTTAATTATCTCAATTTAATTGCCTCACATACCTAACATGTGAGGTTATATTTGTAATTTTAATTAATCTTCTTATAAAACCCAAAAAAAATTCCACCGTTTTAATTCATCTAACTATGAAACCTCAAAAAACCTTCCATCTTAGATTCCCCATTCAACAACACCCTTTCATTATTGCAGTTTTATAAGATCTATGTAAGGACCTAAACCCTAATTAATAATGGTAGTTGAAGTAAACATCCGATTGCCCAATTCTAAAGGCTCTGACTATTTGCACACCGAGTTTGCCTATCTGTACACTTAGGGTTTACATACGCAGCGTATGTAAGGGGTAGGTACACAACCAGACAGTCAAACCTAGTACCATGTCAAATCAGTCTGACATACGCTGCATAGAGACCTATACGCTGCGTATACTGCTAACCCTATACGCTGCGTAGAGGTCACTACGCAGCGTATGTCAGACTGATTTGACAATGATACGATGTTGTCCAGGCACGTGAATAAAGCAATACGGGGAGTAGAGATCAATACGCTGCCTATTTGAGTAAATTTAAAAGTGTATTTAGCTCTGCTTTCTTTTCATCATTCGCACAAGCAACACTTCTTCTATTCTTCTGTGTTTCATAGTCTTCTTCAGTAGAGAATTTACACCCCAAACCAAAATCATTTGTTCTGTTTTTTGTTCAATCTTGTTAAAATGTCATCATTTTGGAACGATAATTATTTTGGTAATCGCTATTCTAACGACACATGGGGAGCAAATGCTGCCAATGAGGAGGAGGAGGTTGTGTCTGAAGTCCCTGTTGATCAAAAACCACAGTTGCCAGACTTGAACAAGACTCCCACTCCACTGTTGATGAACCAAATTACCCGGCACATCAAGTGTATCAAGATTACGGATACGGGTATGAATCTCCGTACGTGCAGCAAAGTGGATACGGTGATGAGAATGCACCTGTTGATGTACCATATTACCTGACGCAGCAATCGTATCCGGGTTACGGGGTATACGGGGATGAAGGTGGATACGGAAGTTACAGTGGATACGGCGGTGAAGGTGGATACGGAGGTGAAGGTGGTTGCAGTGGATACGGGGGTGAAGGTGGATACATTGGATACGATAGATATGGGGGTGAAGGTGGTTACAGTGGATACGGGGGTGAAGGTGGATGCAGTGGATACGATAGATCTGGGGGTGAAGGTGGATACAGTGGATACGGAGGCTACGGTGGATACGAAGAACATGGTGGATATGGTTATGAGCCCCGTAACACATCACTTTATGAACCATCTACCCCGGGCAATCCGTTTCAAATAAATGAGGTATCACATTAAAATAATTACTATTATTATTGTTCAGTTAAGTATGCTAACGGAGTTAGTGTTTAAAGAAGAAATCTTTATATGAAAGTTAACCTGGTTAAACCATTCAGTTAAAATAGTTTCAATAATGACCATATCAGTCCCTGAAGTATGAGTTTCAATTATTATTATTATTATTATTATTATTATTATTATTATTATTATTATTATTATTATTATTATTATTATTAGAGTTATTATTATTATTAACGTAACTTTTTTTAGCGTTTCATGTCTCTAACTGATTTGAAGAATTGGGTACAAGAAACGGGAAAGGAGTATGGTTACGTAATTGTGACCCGCCGATCAAAAAATATTGGCGGTACTACTGGGATGGTATGGCTTGTGTGCGACCGTAGTGGTGAGCACCGTAGTAAAGCAACAGTTAGGAAAGCTGGTAGCAAAAAAATCGGTTGCCCATTTTCATTACTCGCCATACGGGACGTGACGAATGACACGTGGGAGTTAAAAGTGGACTGTGCGAACCATAACCACGAACCTACGACGAGTCTGTTGGGCCACGCTTTTGTGCGAAGATTTACTAAAGCCGAATACAAGCTAGTGGAGCAGCTAACTGCTCAAAACATGGAGCCACGTATCATATTTCAAACCCTAAGAAAGCAGTTCCCCGACAGTCTGCACGTTCAAAAAGACGTGCAAAATGCGGTACAAAAAATTAGAGCGACAATAATGGACGGAAAGAATCCTATTCAGGCACTGGAAAGCCTGCTGCATGACCGTCGATTCATTTACGACACCCGACAGGATCCCAAAACAGATGTCGTAACAGAGATTTTCTTTGTTCATCCTTATTCAATCACTATGTGGCGTGCATTCCCGCACGTGATGTTGATCGACGCGACCTACAAAACAAACCTCTACAACATGCCATTTGTCCAGGTTGTGGGCATGACGTCGACTGGGAAGTCTTTTTGTATCGCACATGCCGTTATTTGTAAAGAACGAAGGGGTAACTACGTGTGGGTGCTTGAGTGGATCAAGTCAATATTGCATGAATGTATGATGTCGCGTGTGATAGTCACGGATAGGGAGCTTGCCCTAATTAACGCGTGTTCTAAAGTATTCCCGAACGCAACCAGGCTTCTATGCCACTTTCACATCCAACAAAATATAGCTAGACAGTGCAAGAAAGGGTTCGATAAAGAAGATTGGGGGAAATTTATGTCGTACTGGCGGAGATTGTGCGAATCTTCATCAGAGCCCATGTACAAGTACAACTTGGAGAAAATGTATAACCGACTCGTGGTTGCCAACCGAGAAAGTAAGTGTTCCTTCAACAAACGACTCACCCAATCTATTATATTTTACACACGCTTTTACATTTCATTATTTTATTTTTGCAGGTGTCTATGATTATATCTACGAAAACTGGCTCAAAGACTATAAAGAAATGTTCGTTTATGCGTGGACCGATAAGTGTCGCAACTTTGGTCAGCGCACCACCAACAGAGTTGAGAGCCAGCACGCAAATTTAAAAAGATACATTACGCGCGGGAGTTCATTGGAGCGAATATCAAGATGCATCATTGATATAGTTGAAACTCAGTACGATGAAATACAAAAAAGTTTCACTAAGAGCATCGAAAAAACGATGAACCACCACAGACACCGAATGTTGGACAACCTATGTGGAAAGGTTTCCCATGAAGCACTTGATTTGCTGGCAAAAGAGCTACTGGGGAAGATGAAGGTGTTGCGGAAACTTAACGCATCATGTGGTTGCCATATGTGGCTTAGCAATGGATTGCCGTGTGCTTGTAGGCTGGAAAACTACAAATGTACAGGTAAAAAATATTAAAACTACAAACCTTTTGTTATTTTGTACGATTTAGTTGTTTCTCACACCGTATTAACTTAACTGTGCAGGGCGTATAATACAACTCGACGACATAGATGTATTCTGGCGTAAGCTTGACTTGCTCCCGTGTAAACTGGTAGACAAGCGTCGTCCGTAAGGCGTGTACGGGCCTAACGAGCGTCGAAACTAAGTTCGTCGTTAAAATATTTTTTTTATTATTTAGTCGAAGTCGAACCGTAAGGCGCGTAGGTCTCTAACGAGCGTCGAAACGGAGATCGTAGTTAAAGTATAAAACTTCGATCTTAGTTTCGACGCTCGTTAGGGACCTACGCGCCTTACGGTTCGACTTCGATTAAATAATAAAAAAATATATATTTTAACGACGAACTTAGTTTCGACGCTCGTTAGGCCCGTACGCGCCTTACGGACGACGCTTGTCTACCAGTTTACACGGGAGCAAGTCAAGCTTACGCCAGAATACATCTATGTCGTCGAGTTGTATTATACGCCCTGCACAGTTAAGTTAATACGGTGTGAGAAACAACTAAATCGTACAAAATAACAAAAGGTTTGTAGTTTTAATATTTTTTACCTGTACATTTGTAGTTTTCCAGCCTACAAGCACACGGCAATCCATTGCTAAGCCACATATGGCAACCACATGATGCGTTAAGTTTCCGCACACGGCAATCCATTGCTAAGCCACATATGGCAACCACATGATGCGTTAAGTTTCCCGAGTGGAAGTGGGAATGCGTAACTATGGACTTCATAACCAAGTTACCCAAAACCAGGAAGGGAAACGATACAATATGGGTCATAGTTGATAGGCTGACGAAATCAGCTCATTTTCTACCCATCAAGGAGACGTATAGCTCCGATATGTTAGCCCAACTTTATGTTGATAAGATTGTAGCCTTACACGGCATACCTGTGACTATTATCTCCGACAGGGATACCAGGTACACGTCTCATTTCTGGAAGAGTTTCCAGCAATCTTTGGGCACGCGTTTAAACTTTAGTACGGCTTACCATCCACAGACGGACGGTCAAAGTGAGCGTACTATCCAAACGCTAGAAGACATGCTTCGTGCATGTGCAATCGATTTAGGCGGTAACTGGGATAAAAATCTACCCCTGATCGAATTCTCCTACAATAATAGCTACCACACCAGCATAAAGGCTGCGCCTTTCGAGGCATTATATGGTAGGAAATGTAGATCGCCTGTTTGTTGGGCGGAAGTAGGGGAGGTCCAATTATCAGGACCAGAGATTGTGTTCCAGACAACGGACAAGATTGTCCAGATCCGGGAACGTCTCAAGGCTGCCCGCGATAGGCAGAAAAGCTACGCTGATCCAAAACGTAAGGATCTTCACTTCGAAGTAGGTGAAAAAGTGTTGCTTAAGGTATCACCCTGGAAGGGGGTGATGCGTTTCGGCAAGAAAGGCAAACTGAGTCCGAGATACATAGGACCTTTTGAGGTCATTGAACGGGTCGGGTCAGTCGCCTATAAGTTGAACTTGCCTGAAGAGCTCAATGGAATTCACAATGTGTTCCACATCTGCAATCTCAAAAAGTGCTTCGCCGATGAATCGTTGGTGATTCCACACACAGATGTGCATATAGATGAGAGCTTAAAGTTCATAGGAAAACCTTTGTCGATTGAGGATCGACAGGTAAAGAAGCTTCGCAGAAAGCACGTACCGATTGTAAAGGTCAAATGGGATGCTCGTAGAGGTCCTGAATATAGGTGGGAAGTCAAAGCTACAATGAAAGAAAAGTACCCCTATTTATTTGAGTAAATCTCAGGTCGAGATTTATTTTAAGGGGGTGAGGATGTAACACCTCGAATTTTTGTGTCCAATGATGTGTTAACACGTGTCATTTGATTACACGTGGCATCTATAATAAATAAAGGACTAATTTTGACAAACCTTGAAAGTATATAAATTCGAGGGTTATAAATGTCAACAAGGGTAAATATACTGTATAGTAACCCTAAATAACGCTTGTACCTTCAAACAAATAAAACATAGATCGTATGGAAACGAAACGCGGAAGAAAGTGAGAGATTACGAGCTACAGGGGTTAACTGTGTCAACATGTTTAATTATACCTCTGAGTGACCCTTTAACGTTCCCAAGGCTTCATAACAATATTATACGCTCACTAGAATATACTATATAAATTCCGCGAAGTTCCGTCTTAAAACGAGAGAGTTATACTCAAATTCGTATGAGAAGGGTTAAAAGCGTCAACAGTGAAAGTTAAGGCTTTCCAAATAATTAATAAACTAACCGGGGACTTTATAATGCGGGTAAATAACACGAGGCCCCTATCGGTAAATAACCGAGGGCCAAACCGCAAAGTTACCCCTTCAAACCCGAAAGGTCAGGTAAATCATTACGAAAGATTTCGTTATTAATTACCGGATTCTGATAATCATTACAAAAGATTTAAAGTTTCTGGAAATCTGGCCTCTCGCGACCCGCGTTAAGTATTAGCCTAAGTGTAGGCGGGTCGCGAGCCTCCTAAATTACGCGTCTGATATTTGAATATCAGGCGACCCGCGTTAAACAAGCATGGAACTTCCATGCGGGTCGCGTAAAGTGCCCAGATGCAGAAACTTTGTAGTTTCTTGCCTTTTGAGCATTGTGAACGATCAAACCTCAATAAATGAGGCATGGGCACCCTACACTTGACCCATACACCTTAGGGACACCTGCCCATGATCCATGACCAAGTGTAGCATGTGTTGTAATGATCTTGAAGGTTTTTGAACACTATAAATAGCCACATTGGTTCATAACATTCACCACAACACAAACACTTCTATCTGATCATTCTAAGAGCTCTCTAGCATCCATCTCTGCTCTATAAGCAAGAACACACTTTTGTAAGTCGTTCATAACCATTTTGGTCATACATTTCCATAGTTATAGCTCATAAACACAACCGTCGTAACTAACGGTTGTCATTACAATAACTTGCAAATGGTTCAGTCTTATGACGGATCAAAAGTGGTTTTGAGTAGGTAATTATGTGGGTAGTAAACCTCTAAAAGGGTTCCCCCTGATCACCACTCTAACTATGTCAAATATCGAGTCAAACGTGCGGTTAAAAAGTCAACAGAAAGCTATTTTAGCGATTTATGCATAATCTGTAATGTATATGTTATGAAACCTGTTTTGACACTTATAAAACATGATATTAAGTATATAAACTTGTTTGCGCTCGTTTGAATCGATCATTTGCTATATTGACCCGGTTCGGAGCCGAATGTCGCAAAAGTTTGACTTTTGCTTTGACTTCAGTTCTGACCCGTTTTAGTGAGGTATAGATATGCCTTAGGACTCTCTTAGGACCAGGTCACATGTTGGTATAAACCTCTGTGATCGGTTCATGAGTTATCCAAGTCTTTTTCACATTTCCGTCATGCGCCTAAAAGTTGACCGTAACGGCCTTTTGAAAATAAAACGAGTATTTCGGACACGTGAACGGACCAGAACCTTGCTTAGTAAATTATAAGCATGTCCGTAAAGTTTCACGTCAATCCGAGGTCTAGAATGGGAGATATGCTAATTAGCGCAAATTAAATAAACTTTGGTCATAAACGGCGCAATTAGCATAACACCTATCTAAACCAAGATTTCGTCACCAAAACTTTTACCCACTGTATTAAAATAATATTTTGGGAATTTTAAAGATTTTTAATAATTTTTACCTCGCTCATAACCTGCGGTTATGGCTACGGTTCGGTAAATACCGAATATGCCCTTTTCGGCCAAAACATGAGTTCTACAAGGTCTTTTGACCCGATTCCAGTTACTACTGATTTTAAATAATAAATAAAGTATTTTAAGCTTTATAAGCTGTTCGAGAAACTCAGATTTCCTGTAGAACTCGAAAAGCTCTTTAAAAGTCTTTAAAATGACCGAAAAGCCCCTACGGGGCATAATATTAACTTAAACTCGTTACGGGCATCACGGGAGGTATCCTACTGATACCACAACCTCTTTAAGGCATATTGACTTAGGAAATAAGCGTACGACTCTCATGGTTAACCGTTTCGCCTATTGCGCGCACGGTTCGGCTTATGAAACTAGTTTTCATAAATTAGCCGATACGGGTCAAATTATATTATTTGAACCCCAAATTCCAGAGTGTGAACCATAAACCCATATAAAACAAGTCTCTGAACTTGTTGGGTCAGAATCACACTCCACTCTCGGTTTTCGCCTTTTCGCGCGATTAAACCATATCTATATATATCGGAACCAACCGGTCTAGGCTACGGCCATTATAAAGACTCGTTAGGATTCTAAGAGGTTAATTAAAACCTTCGTTCCAGATTAGGAGCCCCAGTAAAAGCTATCGGTGATTTAATCCAAATTAAGGAAATATACTTGCAAAGGTAAATACTTTAACTTATTTCCCCTATATGGGCTTGGGTTACGGTATATTAATACCGCTTGATTGAGCATTGTATTCTTCCATCGCTTAGGTGGTTAATTAAATAATATGATCGGCTCATTTAAACAATTTTGTTTCTTATAAGCCTTTGGGGGGTTTAATGACCGTTGTCCCGGATATCCTTGGCATCATTTTACGAAATGGCCACGACCATCGACATCCCGGTGTAGGCGTACACCCGGTATAAAGTGTCGACATTAAATTAAAAGACGTAGCCGTTGGTTTTTGTACTACGGTTTTACGCAATGTGGTGTGTCTATAAATCTTTAACCCGACACGACCCGGGCTACTGAACGCATAAAAGAACATGTAAAACGTTCACAAGATTTTATTATAATTTTCCCAAGTTATAAAAGAGTTTGTGCCTTGTGCATTCAAATCAATTTTAATAAACATTTTCAAATGTGTCAGTTGAATGTATTTACCAGTGTAAACTGACGTATTTTCCCCAAAAAGATTAAGTGCAGGTACTAGACGAAATTGGCTGGTATTAGCTGCCTAAGCATCACGAATAGTCTCGCAAACTCGATGCCGTATCTGAATGAACAATATTTATTTATTTTGATCCGCTGTGGATATATTCAACTTCTGTAATACATTTGATATTACAACCAGAGGTTGAAATTTATATATTTATCTTAAGCTTCCGCTGTGCATTATATAATTGTGTGGTTTGACTATATTGTTGCCAACATCGTCACGGTAATCCCCCACCGGGCCCACCGGTGAGACACGTGGAAATCGGGGTGTGACAGGTTGGTATCAGAGCCAACGTTGAGTGAATTAAACACTACCCTATTGTGTTTAATCTCAATGACACAATTGCACATACTTGAGTCTAGACAATAACTTAGGACAAATTCGGATTAATACTCCTTTTTGTCTTTATTTTCGATTCGATTTTTAATAAGTTTTGGAGCAGGAAAAATGCCACCTGTTATATTCCGAGGAAGAGGAAGGGGAAGAAGAGGCAGAGGAGAAGTCGTGACACATCACGATAACGAAGCTGGACCATCAGGTACAAGACATCCTTCGATGACACGGAGCGAAGAACCACAAAGGAGAGATCTCTACGAACCCGCGAGGCATTCCACCTCACACAGCTCGACGCCATCTTATCGGCACTCCTTTGGGCCAAACTCGGAGAATGATCCCAACAACCCACAACCTTCCTTCATACCTCTACAACGTTCGGTATCGACCCGGAATTATGACGACCCTACTCCATACTACATAGGTCAGTTTAATCCGGCTGACTACATACAGGAACCTTCAGGTTTTGTTCCACTAGGGCCACAAGACCACTTTTCTGAAGATCCCATGGAGAAAGATGAGGATCCTACTGAACCAGCTCGTGGTACGCCCACGCATCCGATAGAAGTCTCTGATGGGTCATGCTTCCATGGCACACCCTATCAGGGACCAGACAGTTTCCAAGCGTTGTTTGACCGACATGAGTGGTACTACACGCCACCTCAACAGACATCTCAACAACCGCGACATCCACAGGATCCCTCTGAGGATTCACGCTTTGAGGCAGTTACGCCACCACCTCCGCCACCGGCACAACCAGTAATACCTGATCCGCCAAGGCGTAGGAGGACAAATGCTCGTATGTCTACACGAGGAGGAGGGGGTATTCACTTCAGCACTCCTCGACATTCTAGTAGTAGCCACTATCCGCCACTACAAGAAGAAGGACCTTCAAGTCCTATACAGGAGGCGAACTCCGCACCAGCTGCACAAAATTCGCCACCATTTGGGTATGACCAACCCATACCTGCTTACACGGGTCCAACGGCTTACAACCCGTTCGAACCGTCACAAGCACAATACAACTATGGCTATGAGCGAGACCCATATGTGGTGTCGGCAAGATATAATGCGCGCTACCCTGACGGAGCACATGGAAACATGGGACCACCGGACTACTCAGCTCATGGGTATCCAATACCTCCCAGACCCCCAGTTCCGCAACAAGCGCCACAACCACGATTCTCTCCTCCTGAACAGGAAGAAATACTCCATCGACTAGATCGTGTGGAGAGAGAGTTCGAGGAAGAGAAGAAAAGCCACCGAGGATTTCTCAAAGGCTTAGCGAACCTATTAAAGGGCAAAAAGAAGAAACGTGACCACTAGCCCTTAATAGTTGTACTAATGTAATTTCTACATAAGTCCCTGCGTGGACACTTATCGTATTTCAGTCCCTACGTGGACTTATCTTTTAGTCCTTACATGGACACCTATCTTGTATTAGTCCCTGCGTGGACTTGTCACTTATTTTATACCTCTATGGAGGTATGTACTATTTGAAAGAACCGTTTAGGGCAATATGTAATTGTATTTGAGATTATGGAATGTATGTTATGAGTTTTGTTTTAATATGTATAAAATAAATCAAAGCCATTCCTTTTATACTGATCTGCCTAGATAAAGAATCTTAAAAGGTGAAACCTAGCTTGGTGTCTTTTAAGATCCAGTCAAGATGGTACGACCTAATTGAAAAGATTCTGATTCCCTGTTAACCTCTGTACGCATGTTAACAATCATGGCAGATGTGATTCGTTAAAATCACACACGTCATTCTTATACAATAATCCTTTAAGGATTTCAAAACCCAAACTAAATGATTTATAAATCGTGGGTTAAATCACCAATGAAGGTGATCAATATTATTAAAACATCCATTAGTGATGTAGTGCCTACGGGCCAATATTATTAAAACATCCATTAGTGATGTAGTGCCTACGGGCCAATAACATTAAAACATCCGTTAGTGATGTAGTGCCTACGGGCCAATATCATTAAAACATCCATTAGTGATGTAGTGCCTACGGGCCAATAACATTAAAACATCCATTAGTGATGTAGTGCCTACGGGCCAATATCATTAAAACATCCATTAGTGATGTAGTGCCTACGGGCCAATCTTATAAAAACATCCATTAGTGATGTAGTGCCTACGGGCCAACCTTATTAAAACATCCATTAGAGATGTAGTGCCTACGGGCCAACCATATTAGCATCCATTAGAGATGTAGTGCCTACGGGCCAACCTTATTAAAACATCCATTAGAGATGTAGTGCCTACGGGCCAACCATATTAACATCCATTAGAGATGTAGTGCCTACGGGCCAACCTTATTAAAACATCCATTAGAGATGTAGTGCCTACGGGCCAACCATATTAAAACATCCATTAGAGATGTAGTGCCTACGGGCCAACCATATTAAAACATCCATTAGAGGTGTAGTGCCTATGGGCCGTAATAGTTGTCTTATAACGACAAAAGGCAGTGGTGGTCTATGACTCCCTGCCAGAAAGAGATAAAAAAACTACGGTTCAAATCTCTATGCCTTTGATTCTCTGAAATCACGGCTAAAATTATAAAACATCCCCGTGATTAGGCTTTATGCCGCCAATACTATTTATATAGCTGAAATAGGATATATTCAAATCCTAATATGTAATGAAATAATAAGTTAACCAAATATGGTCTCTGTACCATGGTTGACAAGTTGTCATAAAAGACAATTATATAATAATCTCCTGAATAAAATTTTGTTATCTTCTGTAACAGATTCAAGTTACAATGGCGGATCCCAACGGAGAGAATAGCCATACTAATGAAGATGACTACAACAATACGCCAGTGCAATTGACAGGCGCACAACTGAAGGCTCTGATTGACAATGCTGTTCAGGCAGCTCTCGATCGTCAATATACTGAGTCCCAAGGCAGAACCGTGTCAAAACCACCCTCTAAACCAAAGACACACTCCAAACCACCCTCTGAACCCAAGAAAGATGACGACAAACACTCGTCCACTGAGAACAGCGTTCACCGCGATAGAGAATATACTGATGCATCAAATGCTAAGGGTTGCACTTACAAATACTTTGTATCTTGTAAGCCCCGGGAATTTACAGGGGAGAAAGGTGCTATTGATTGTATCACCTGGCTAGATGAGATGGACACTATAGTGGACATCAGCGGGTGTGCAGCGAGGGATGTGGTGAAATATGTGTCTCAGTCATTTAAGGGCGAGGCCCTGGCATGGTGGAGGGGGTTGGTGCAGGCATCTGGTAAGTCTGCTTTGTACAAGATGACATGGGAGGAATTTATTGCTCTCATTAAGGAAAACTACTGCCCTCAGCATGAGGTTGAGAAGATCGAGGCTGACTTTGTGTCACTGGTAATGACGAACCTGGACTGCCAGGCATATCTGACGAGCTTCAATACAATGTCTCGTCTGGTCCCATACCTTGTGACACCAGAACCTCGAAGAATCGCCCGTTTTATTGGGGGCTTGGAGCCCGCAATAAAGGCGAGTGTAAAGGCCTCTCGGCCGACGACCTTCAGGTCAGTTACTGACCTCTCCTTATCTCTCACCTTAGACGCTGTCCGTCTGAGGACTCTAAGGAACAAGGAGGCTGAGAAGAGAAAACGTGAGGATGATACCTCACGAAGATCAGGGAAGAAGCACCGTGGAAACGGTGACGGCAAGAGAGGGGCCGAGACAAAGAAAGATGGGCAAGCTGGTGAAAGGCCCAACTGCAAGATCTGCAAGAAACCCCACTCTGGGAAATGCAGATTTGCATCGAACTCACAGTCGCAATCAAAGACTCCTTCCTGTGGACTATGCAAGTCCAAAGATCATAAGACTGTGGAGTGCAAAAAGATCAAGGATGCAACCTGCTATGGTTGTAATGAAAAGGGGCATATCAAGAGTAACTGCCCTAAGTATGCCAAGAAGGCGGAAGAGACAAAGAAGTCAAATGCGAGAGTTTTTCGCATGGATGCAAAGGAAGCGGTCCAGAACGACAACGTACTTACAGGTACTTTCCTCGTAAATAAT
Source organism: Helianthus annuus (assembly GCF_002127325.2). NCBI lineage: Eukaryota > Viridiplantae > Streptophyta > Magnoliopsida > Asterales > Asteraceae > Helianthus > Helianthus annuus. The sequence goes on from NC_035448.2 coordinate 143,013,114, forward strand.
ATATTTGCTAGAGTACTATTCGATTCTGGAGCCGATAAATCCTTTGTAGACCAGAAATTTTGCCAACTACTAAATATGCCTATCAAAACCCTTGATGCGAAATACGAAGTAGAGTTAGCAGACGGCACGATAGAGACCGTCTCAACTGTTCTAGAAGGATGTGAAATGTCCATTAGGAACCATTCTTTTCCTTTATCTCTACTTCCCTTCAAATTAGCGGGTTTTGACATTGTGCTAGGCATGGACTGGTTATCCCGTAACCAGGCCCAAATCATTTGCGGCAAAAGGCATATAGTATTAAAGACTCCGAGTGGTGAATCTCTTACCATTCGAGGGGATACGTAGTACGGATTGCCCGAAGACGTATCTATGCTGAAAGCTTCAAGGTGTTTGAACAGAGGCTGCGTAATTTACATGGCTCAGGTAATAATTGAAGAACCAAAGCCGAAGATCGAGGATCTTCCTGTCATTTCTGAATATCCCGAGGTTTTTCCTGAAGAACTACCTGGTTTGCCACCAGATAGACTAGTGGAGTTCATAATAGACATCATTCCTGGAGCGGCTCCGATAGCAAGAGCACCTTACAGGCTAGCTCCAACGGAAATGAAAGAACTGAGGACCCAGTTGGATGAACTGCTGGCGAAAGGTTTTATCAGACCTAGTTCATCTCCCTGGGGAGCACCAGTCCTATTTGTAAAGAAGAAGGACGGATCGATGCGGTTGTGCATCGACTATCGAGAGCTAAATAAAGTTACCATAAAGAACAGATATCCTTTGCCGAGGATCGATGACCTGTTCGATCAGCTGCAAGGAGCGAGCTACTTCTCGAAGATCGACTTAAGGTCGGGCTATCATCAACTAAGGGTCAGAGATGAAGATGTACATAAGACAGCATTTAGGACTCGCTATGGTCATTACGAGTTCCTAGTGATGCCTTTTGGGCTCACAAATGCACCGGCTGCGTTCATGGATCTCATGAATCGCGTCTGCAAGCCGTATTTGGACAAATTTGTCATAGTCTTCATCGACGATATCCTTATATATTCTAAGAACCAAGCAGACCACGAGAAGCACCTCCGTTGCATTCTCGAATTACTACAGCGTGAGAAACTCTACGCCAAATTCTCGAAATGTGAATTCTGGCTACGAGAGGTTCAGTTTTTAGGACACGTTGTGAGTGAGCGTGGTATCCAAGTAGATCCCGCTAAGGTAGAGGCGGTCATGAACTGGCAAGAGCCAAAGACGCCTACCGAAATCCGTAGTTTCCTGGGGTTAGCAGGATACTACCGGAGGTTTATTGAGAATTTTTCGAGGATTGCTGCGCCCTTGACTTCCTTGACCAAGAAGAAAGAAAAGTACATATGGGGCCCAAAGCAGCAAGAGTCCTTCGAAATACTGAAGCAAAGGCTAAGCAACGCACCTGTGTTAACACTACCTGAAGGTACAGATGAATTCGTAGTTTACTGCGATGCATCACACACAGGCATGGGGTGTGTGCTTATGCAGAAGGGCAAGGTGATTGCCTATGCTTCAAGGCAATTAAAGGTGCATGAAAAGAATTACACCACCCATGATTTGGAGTTGGGTGCCGTTGTATTTGCACTGAAATTGTGGAGGCATTATCTTTATGGTATTAAATTTGTGATTTATTCTGATCACAAAAGCCTCCAGCACCTGTTCAACCAGAAGGAGTTGAACATGAGGCAGCGCCGTTGGATGGAAACCTTGAATGACTACGATTGTGAAATCAGGTACCATCCCGGCAAGGCGAATGTAGTCGCCGATGCATTGAGCAGAAAAGAAAGGGTAAAACCTATTCGAATCAATGCCAAGAGCATTGAGGTCAAGAACAATTTAATTGAAAGGATTTTGGCTGCACAGCGAGAGGCTGTGTTGGAAGCTAATTATCCTAATGAAAAGTTAGGAGTAACTGAGGAGCAGTTGACTCTTAGCAAGGATGGAATCCTTAGATTGAACGGACGTATATGGGTTCCGATTTATGGAGGACTACGAGATGTTGTTCTCCAGGAAGCCCATAGTTCCAATTACTCAGTCCATCCTGGTGCAGACAAAATGTACCAAGACTTAAAGGCAAATTATTGGTGGATAGGCTTGAAAAAGTCTGTGGCCGCCCACGTAGCAAAGTGCTTGACTTGTGCTCAAGTCAAAGCCGAGCACCAAAAGCCGTCTGGCTTGCTACAACAGCCTGAACTTCCCGAGTGGAAGTGGGAATGCGTAACTATGGACTTCATAACCAAGTTACCCAAAACCAAGAAGGGAAACGATACAATGTGGGTCATAGTTGATAGGCTGACGAAATCAGCTCATTTTCTACCCATCAAGGAGACGTACAGCTCCGATATGTTAGCCCAACTTTATGCTGATAAGATTGTAGCCTTACACGGCATACCTGTGACTATTATCTCCGACAGGGATACCAGGTACACGTCTCATTTCTGGAAGAGTTTCCAGCAATCTTTGGGCATGCGTTTAAACTTTAGTACGGCTTACCATCCACAGACGGACGGTCAAAGTGAGCGTACTATCCAAACGCTAGAAGACATGCTTCGTGCATGTGCAATCGATTTAGGCGGTAACTGGGATAAAAATCTACCCCTGATCGAATTCTCCTACAATAATAGCTACCACACCAGCATAAAGGCTGCGCCTTTCGAGGCATTATATGGTAGGAAATGTAGATCGCCTGTTTGTTGGGCGGAAGTAGGGGAGGTCCAATTATCAGGACCAGAGATTGTGTTCCAGACAACGGACAAGAATGTCCAGATCCGGGAACGTCTCAAGGCTGCCCGCGATAGGCAGAAAAGCTACGCTGATCCAAAACGTAAGGATCTTCACTTCGAAGTAGGTGAAAAAGTGTTGCTTAAGGTATCACCCTGGAAGGGGGTGATGCGTTTCGGCAAGAAAGGCAAACTGAGTCCGAGATACATAGGACCTTTTGAGGTCATTGAACGGGTCGGGTCAGTCGCCTATAAGTTGAACTTGCCTGAAGAGCTCAATGGAATTCACAATGTGTTCCACATCTGCAATCTCAAAAAGTGCTTCGCCGATGAATCGTTGGTGATTCCACACACAGATGTGCATATAGATGAGAGCTTAAAGTTCATAGAAAAACCTTTGTCGATTGAGGATCGACAGGTAAAGAAGCTTCGCAGAAAGCACGTACCGATTGTAAAGGTCAAATGGGATGCTCGTAGAGGTCCTGAATATACGTGGGAAGTCGAAGCTACAATGAAAGAAAAGTACCCCTATTTATTTGAGTAAATCTCGGGTCGAGATTTATTTTAAGGGGGTGAGGATGTAACACCTCGAATTTTTGTGTCCAATGATGTGTTAACACGTGTCATTTGATTACACGTGGCATCTATAATAAATAAAGGACTAATTTTGACAAACCTTGAAAGTATATAAATTCGAGGGTTATAAATGTCAACAAGGGTAAATATACTGTATAGTAACCCTAAATAACGCTTGTACCTTCAAACAAATAAAACATAGATCGTATGGAAACGAAACGCGGAAGAAAGTGAGAGATTACGAGCTACAGGGGTTAACTGTGTCAACATGTTTAATTATACCTCTGAGTGACCCTTTAATGTTCCCAAGGCTTCGTAACAGTATTATACGCTCACTAGAATATACTGTATAAATTCCGCGAAGTTCCGTCTTAAAACGAGAGAGTTATACTCAAATTCGTATGAGAAGGGTTAAAAGCGTCAACAGTGAAAGTTAAGGCTTTCCAAATAATTAATAAACTAACCGGGGACTTTATAATGCGGGTAAATAACATGAGGCCCCTATCGGTAAATAACCGAGGGCCAAACCGCAAAGTTACCCCTTCAAACCCGAAAGGTCAGGTAAATCATTACGAAAGATTTCGTTATTAATTACCGGATTCTGATAATCATTACAAAAGATTTAAAGTTTCTGGAAATCTGGCCTCTCGCGACCCGCGTTAAGTATTAGCCTAAGTGTAGGCGGGTCGCGAGCCTCCTAAATTACGCGTCTGATATTTGAATATCAGGCGACCCGCGTTAAACAAGCATGGAACTTCCATGCGGGTCGCGTAAAGTGCCCAGATGCAGAAACTTTGTAGTTTCTTGCCTTTTGAGCATTGTGAACGATCAAACCTCAATAAATGAGGCATGGGCACCCTACACTTGACCCATACACCTTAGGGACACCTGCCCATGATCCATGACCAAGTGTAGCATGTGTTGTAATGATCTTGAAGGTTTTTGAACACTATAAATAGCCACATTGGTTCATAACATTCACCACAACACAAACACTTCTATCTGATCATTCTAAGAGCTCTCTAGCATCCATCTCTGCTCTATAAGCAAGAACACACTTTTGTAAGTCGTTCATAACCATTTTGGTCATACATTTCCATAGTTATAGCTCATAAACACAACCGTCGTAACTAACGGTTGTCATTACAATAACTTGCAAATGGTTCAGTCTTATGACGGATCAAAAGTGGTTTTGAGTAGGTAATTATGTGGGTAGTAAACCTCTAAAAGGGTTCCCCCTGATCACCACTCTAACTATGTCAAATATCGAGTCAAACGTGCGGTTAAAAAGTCAACAGAAAGCTATTTTAGCGATTTATGCATAATCTGTAATGTATATGTTATGAAACCTGTTTTGACACTTATAAAACATGATATTAAGTATATAAACTTGTTTGCGCTCGTTTGAATCGATCATTTGCTATATTGACCCGGTTCGGAGCCGAATGTCGCAAAAGTTTGACTTTTGCTTTGACTTCAGTTCTGACCCGTTTTAGTGAGGTATAGATATGCCTTAGGACTCTCTTAGGACCAGGTCACATGTTGGTATAAACCTCTGTGATCGGTTCATGAGTTATCCAAGTCTTTTTCGCATTTCCGTCATGCGCCTAAAAGTTGACCGTAACGGCCTTTTGAAAATAAAACGAGTATTTCGGACACGTGAACGGACCAGAACCTTGCTTAGTAAATTATAAGCATGTCCGTAAAGTTTCACGTCAATCCGAGGTCTAGAATGGGAGATATGCTAATTAGCGCAAATTAAATAAACTTTGGTAATAAACGGCGCAATTAGCATAACACCTATCTAAACCAAGATTTCGTCACCAAAACTTTTACCCACTGTATTAAAATAATATTTTGGGAATTTTAAAGATTTTTAATAATTTTTACCTCGCTCATAACCTGCGGTTATGGCTACGGTTCGGTAAATACCGAATATGCCCTTTTCGGCCAAAACATGAGTTCTACAAGGTCTTTTGACCCGATTCCAGTTACTACTGATTTTAAATAATAAATAAAGTATTTTAAGCTTTATAAGCTGTTCGAGAAACTCAGATTTCCTGTAGAACTCGAAAAGCTCTTTAAAAGTCTTTAAAATGACCGAAAAGCCCCTACGGGGCATAATATTAACTTAAACTCGTTACGGGCATCACGGGAGGTATCCTACTGATACCACAACCTCTTTAAGGCATATTGACTTAGGAAATAAGCGTACGACTCTCATGGTTAACCGTTTCGCCTATTGCGCGCACGGTTCGGCTTATGAAACTAGTTTTCATAAATTAGCCGATACGGGTCAAATTATATTATTTGAACCCCAAATTCCAGAGTGTGAACCATAAACCCATATAAAACAAGTCTCTGAACTTGTTGGGTCAGAATCACACTCCACTCTCGGTTTTCGCCTTTTCGCGCGATTAAACCATATCTATATATATCGGAACCAACCGGTCTAGGCTACGGCCATTATAAAGACTCGTTAGGATTCTAAGAGGTTAATTAAAACCTTCGTTCCAGATTAGGAGCCCCAGTAAAAGCTATCGGTGATTTAATCGAAATTAAGGAAATATACTTGCAAAGGTAAATACTTTAACTTATTTCCCCTATATGGGCTTGGGTTACGGTATATTAATACCGCTTGATTGAGCATTGTATTCTTCCATCGCTTAGGTGGTTAATTAAATAATATGATCGGCTCATTTAAACAGTTTTGTTTCTTATAAGCCTTTGGGGGGTTTAATGACCGTTGTCCCGGATATCCTTGGCATCATTTTACGAAATGGCCACGACCATCGACATCCCGGTGTAGGCGTACACCCGGTATAAAGTGTCGACATTAAATTAAAAGACGTAGCCGTTGGTTTTTGTACTACGGTTTTACGCAATGTGGTGTGTCTATAAATCTTTAACCCGGCACGACCCGGGCTACTGAACGCATAAAAGAACATGTAAAACGTTCACAAGATTTTATTATAATTTTCCCAAGTTATAAAAGAGTTTGTGCCTTGTGCATTCAAATCAATTTTAATAAACATATTTAAATGTGTCAGTTGAATGTATTTACCAGTGTAAACTGACGTATTTTCCCCAAAAAGATTAAGTGCAGGTACTAGACGAAATTGGCTGGTATTAGCTGCCTAAGCATCACGAATAGTCTCGCAAACTCGATGCCGTATCTGAATGAACAATATTTATTTATTTTGATCCGTTGTGGATATATTCAACTTCTGTAATACATTTGATATTACAACCAGAGGTTGAAATTTATATATTTATCTTAAGCTTCCGCTGTGCATTATATAATTGTGTGGTTTGACTATATTGTTGCCAACATCGTCACGGTAATCCCCCACCGGGCCCACCGGTGAGACACGTGGAAATCGGGGTGTGACATATATGGAGAGTTTTTAGGAGATAATAAAGTAATGTAATCTAATTACAATTTGATAATTATCTTATAATTATAATAATTATCTCTCTTTTTAATTATCTAATAATTAATTATAATTAACAAATTAATTATAATATTAATCCGGCTCTCCGTAATTATTCTAAATAATTACTCATTCTTTTATTACGCTTATTATTTCGTGATCCGGTGATTAACGATTAAAACACCGTTAAATGTTCGTTGCCCAAAGTGTAACTCTTTGGGTCGTACCTTGACGGCAACATTGAATTATAATCGACAATTGAACATTATATCCAACAATCTCCCACTTGGTCGATTGGCCGATTAAGTTTCAATGTACACAATAGTGGGTGCCTAGCTGCATCATATTGCCCCCGGCAAGGTATGACAATTTATGTCAACTAATTCTTTGCACTAATCAAACCTTTGGTTATGCAAATACTATAGCCCGGGTTATCGACTCATTTATCCCTCTGTATTAAACACTTGTTGAACATGAGACATGGATCCAATTCATTCTCATATATTATTCAACCATTTCTAATTTCGTTCCAGATTTGAAGTGGTTTATCAAACTACTACTAGTTCGAGCGTGGCCACGCGTTTAACACCAGTTCAAACCAACGAAAGGCGCCAGAGTGTTCTTCTTCTAAGTATAGAAGTACAGATCCCTTTGGCTACAAACAACTTCCACTAAACTTCAGATCATTCCCAAAACTATCCTTATTACTACCAGTTACGTACAGCGTTAGATAGAATCAAAGAGCAACCATTCATTTAAGTTAGTTCTAGTATGTACCGCAGGTCTAAGGATACAATGATCGTACCTATTCAAAATGTCTTATGACTAAGATCCATGAAGATCATTTTGAAACGAGTTACGCCCAATATGATTCAACTAATCATATCAATGAATACGGTTCTCAACACTTTGAGTATCCATTATATGGATCAACCATCTAATTCACAATAGTCTTTTACCAGATTGGTTCTCACGAATCTGATAGACTACAGACATTTTAGAATACAATATTCAAAGATACTTAACGTACTAATATTTGAACACAGATATAATAGTTTAACAGACATTCAACCATTAAATTCAAATAAACATAAAATACTGTTTACAGTTCAAAATGCACCAAATTACTAAATTACAAAATCAGACCCACTGTCTAGCATATCTAAGACCTATACTATCTGCATGCTTCTCGTGTTTCACTTGAGGTATAGGCTTAGTAAACGGGTCCGCTAGATTCTGATCAGTATCAATTTTCTCTACTACGATGTCTTCTCTTTCCAAAACTTCCCGTATGTAGTGGAATTTTCTGAGAATATGCTTCGTGCTGTGATGCGACCTTGGTTCCTTTGCCTGAGCAATTGCACCTGTATTGTCGCAAAATATCTCGATAGGCTTCTGTATGCTTGGTATAACTTCGAGATCAGCAATGAACTTTTTCATCCAAACAGCCTCCTTAGCAGCTTCTGAAGCCGCTATATATTCTGATTCAGTGGTCGACTGGGCCACCACGCTTTGCTTAGAACTCTTCCAAGTTATAGCACCACCATTTAAAGTAAAAACATAGCCTGTCTGAGATCGTGAATCGTCACGATCCGTTTGGAAGCTTGCGTCAGTGTAACATTTTACTTTCAGCTCTTCTTCCAAACCGCCAAATATCAGAAACATATCCTTAGTTCTTTTTAAGTACTTTAGGATATTTTTTACAGCAATCCAGTGACTTTTACCAGGATTTTGTTGATATCTGCTAGTCAAGCTCAGAGCAAACGATACGTCCGGTCTAGTACATAACATGGCATACATGATGGAACCGATAGCAGAGGCATATGGAACCTTTTTCATATCCTCTTTATCTTTGTCCAATTTGGGACACTGATGACTATTCAGTACGGTTCCACTTGCCATTGGCAAGAGACCCTTCTTGGAATCTTGCGTCGAAAAGCGCCGAATGACCTTATCGATATACGTACTTTGACTAAGTCCAAGTAGCCGCTTAGATCTATCTCTATAAATCTTTATTCCTAGAATATAAGCAGCTTCTCCAAGATCCTTCATTGAGAAACATTTACCAAGCCAGGATTTAACATCCTGCAGCATTGGGATATCGTTTCCAATGAGAAGTATGTCATCTACATACAGGATCAGAAAAGTAATAGAACTCCCACTTGCCTTCTTGTAAACACATGGCTCATCTTCGTTTTTGATAAAACCAAATTGTTTGATTTTCTGATCAAAACGAAGATTCCAGCTTCGAGATGCTTGTTTCAATCCATAAATTGATTTATTCAACTTGCAAACTTTCTTTGGATTCTTAGGATCTACAAAACCTTCAGGCTGCTCCATATAGACATCTTCTGTAAGGTGTCCATTTAGGAACGCGGTTGTGACATCCATTTGCCATATCTCATAGTCATAATACGCGGCTATGGCAAGTAGAATCCTAATAGACTTAAGCATGGCTACTGGCGAGAAGGTTTCCTCATAATCAACTCCTTGAGTTTGAGTAAATCCTTTAGCAACCAACCGAGCCTTATAAGTTTGCACATTTCCATCCATGTCTGTTTTCAACTTGAAAACCCATTTACTTCCTACAGTCCGACATTTGGGAGGAAGTTCAACCAAATCCCAGACTTGGTTGTCATACATGGATTGCATCTCGACGCCCATGGCTTCGAGCCATTTTTCAGATTCGTTACCTGAAATCGCAGCTTTGTAGGTTGAGGGCTCTTCTTGATCTATTATCAAGACGTACCTATCAGGTGAATACCGATTAGGTTCATGACGATCCCTCGTACTTCTGCGGACGCCTAGTGTTACATCAGATTCCTGAATCCTCTCAGGTTCAGGTTCAACAATATTTTGTTAAGAGGCAGATTCGACTATTGGTTGATTAATTTGTGGTTCTCGAATTTCCTCAAGATCCACAAGATTATCTCCAATTCCTCGCGCCATAAGCTCATCCTCTAGGAATGTTCCTCGACGCTTAGTGAAAACTCTATTTTCAGCAGGATTATAGAAATAATAACCAACCGGATATGCATATCCAATGAAAACAACCTTTTCACCGCGAGGATCAAGTTTGTCCGAAGACTCACTGGTAACATAAGCGTTACATCCCCATATGCGAAGGTAAGAGACTTTAGGTGGTTTACCATGCCACATCTCATATGGTGTCTTTTCTACCTTTTTAGTAGGAGCAATATTCACAAGACGTGTAGCAGTTTCAAGAGCATAACTCCAAAAGGAGTGTGGTAAGTTTGTGCGACACATCATTGATCGAACCATATCTAATAAGGTTCGATTTCTCCTCTCAGACAAACCATTGAGTTGTGGTGTTCCGGGTGGAGTTAGTTGGGATATAATCCCACACTTCTTGAGATGTTCATCAAACTCTTGATTAATGTATTCACCACCTCGATCGGATCGAAGTGCCTTAATCGTTTTCCCTAGTTGATTCTGTACTTCATTTTGGAATTCTTTGAACTTTTCAAAGGTTTCATGTTTAAACTTCATAAGATAAACATATCCATATCTACTATAATCATCAGTAAATGTAACGAAGTATCTTTCCCCGTTCCTTGACATAGTCCTGAATGGACCACATACATCAGTATGTATGAGTCCTAACAGGTCTTTGGCCCTTTCACTAGTTCCGGTAAAAGGGGCCTTAGTCATCTTGCCACTTAGACAACATTCGCATAAATCATAAGTCTCCTGACCCGTGGATTCTAGAATCCCTGCGGTCTGGAGCTTCCTCATGCGATTGATGTTAATATGGCCAAGACGACAATGCCAACGATATGTTTGATTAAAGCTAGTTTTAACACGTTTAGAGGAAAGAGAGCATACAATATTATTTGATCTATTGTTAGAAGTATCTATTTCATAGACACCATTGTGAGGCTTAGCCTCAAAATAGAAGACACCATTTAAAAATGCAGAAATGCTACCATTAACAATATCAAAAGCATAATTAAAACCTTGTTCTCTTAAAGCAGAAACAGAAATAATATTCTTAGTCAAACTAGGAACATAAAAAACATTGTCTAAAGTAATAAACAATCCAGAAGGTAATTCAAGAATAAATTCTCCAACTGCCTTCACAGCAACATTCTGCCCGTTCCCAACGTGCAGCTCTAAGTCACCCTGCTTCAGCTTCCTAATCCTTTTTAGTCCCTGCAAATCATTACAAATGTGAAAACCACATCCAGTGTCAAACACCCAAGATTTGCTCGAAAAGGAAAATAGATCAATAACATGTATACCTGAGGATTCTCCAATCTGCAGCTTCTTAAGCTTCAACTCAGCCAGGTACTTGGGACAATTCCTCTTCCAATGCCCGATCTCATCACAGTGAAAACACTTGGCATCTTTATGAGGCTTTGCCTTCGAAGTGGCAACCTTTTTGCCTTTGCCCTTGTCTTGCTTACTTGCCTTGCCTTTTCCCTTGGATTGCTTTTTCTTGGTAATTCTTCCTTCCCTGATCACCAGCACTGGATTGCCCTTAGTTGGGATGTTTGTCTCAGCAGTTTTTAGCATCTGATGCAACTCTGGGATCGTTCTTTCCCACCCATTCATGTTATAGTTCATTACGAACTGATGATATGAATTGGGTAGCGAGTTAAGGATCACATCCGTAGATAACTCATTACTAAGGGGTGCGTTCAGACGCTCCAGTTGATCAACGAAAGACTTCATTTTCAGTACGTGAGCACTGACCGAAGTACCTTCCTGCATGCGACATGTAATGAGAGATCTCATCACCTCAAAACGCTCATGACGAGCTTGCTGCTGAAACATGTTTCTCAGCTGCTCACTCATCTCATATGCGCCTAAGTTTTCCAGATTCTTCTGAAGTTCTGGAATCATCATAGCAAGCATAAGACATGTCACATCTTGGGAATCATCAACATGTTTTTCCCATGTCCTGCGGGCTGGACCCGTATTAGCAGCAGGTGCTTCGGGAATTGGTCCTTCAAGGACATAAGCCTTTTTCTCCGCCCTGAGAACAATTTTCAGGTTGCGGTACCAATCCATGAAGTTAGAATTATCAAGTTTAGCATTTTCAAGGATGGACTTAAGCGAGAATTTGGTGTTATCAGAATTGTTTGTAGACATCTGTAGAATTTAGAAGAAAATTTTATTAGTAATTTTCATGCATTAACCTAATTCAATTTTGACCCAAGATTTACAAAATTTTAGGAATTAGGATGAGATCCCATCTCCCCATAACTCAGTGAATGGACTTAGCACTCTTCACTGGCATAGATTGAAGGGTAGGTGACGATCACCAATTGTGTCAGCTACACAATTCTCGGTTTGGGGTCGCATGACGAGTGTTGTCAAGCATTGGTACGTTAACCCCAACTACACCCACTTTCACAACCGTAGAAGACGAATGCAGGGTAAACACTAACATTCGCTCTCGTGTCGCAAAAGTGATATTTGTCCTCAAATCAGAACTGTAGCCCGGCCCATGTAAGCATGGAAATCGCGGAACTACCCCTAACCAAAACCGTAGGCCTGGATGCAGGGTAAACACTAGCACCAGGGGTTCGGATAGATCAGTTCGGGTGTTCTTAATTTAGGGTGGCGTAGAATATCGATTTTAATTTGGGTTATATTTTAAAATTACCAGTTCGGGTCGTTTTAAAATACTTGTACGGCCTATGGCATGAACATAGGCTATACAATTCCTTTGTAAAAATCAATTTTACGTTTTAATTTGTGACGACTTGAAACACCTTTCAATCACTCGACCGATTAATTTTAAATACCCTATTTAATCTAAGTTGGTCGTGTCGCAAATTTATTTTAATTAATAACTTTTATTAATTACGGTTTTCAAATTAACTTTTAATTTTTGTAAAACCAATTTTGATTTTTGTATTTTAAAATAAACTGTTTATTTTAATTACCTATCCAATACTTAATAAACCTTTTATTAAAATTGTCGTTTTAATGATCGTGTATTAATTATTAATTTTATGTACGTAACAAACATCTCATGGCAAAACGCATAATAAAATAAATAAATATGCAATTCCGGGTTCACAATATGTTCGGTTCGTTCGAGCCCAAGAACATGAACCGAGCCCATTAAGTATAGCACAAACCCTTTTGTGCTCCCACTTAATCTTGGATCCCATCCAAAAAAAACTTCTTTTTTTTTATAAATTAAATTTCCGATAAGAAGAAAAAAAAATTAATGACATCTGATTTCTTTTAAATATATCGGTTTTATATTGAAATCACTATTTCAATATTTCCGATTTTTTTATTTACTTAACCGTATAGCTTCAAAACTAATTAGGTGCACGTTTCATAAAAAAAATTCTAAACCCGAATTTGCATAGTACGATCATTAAGCTAAACGAATTAAGGCCAAGTATTTTGTCAAAGAGAACTTTGACAAGTGTTCATGTTTGGCCTTAATAAAACTTGCCTATAACTATTATACGTGACAGGATCCTATGTCAAATCTACTCGATTTTAAGCATGCAATCCTATAACTATTTTATAGATCTACAAACACATGTATAAAATAACCTACTTTGATTTGTAAGGTGGCTCTGATACCACTGTTGGAAATTCGTGTAACTTTTAGAAAATATTTTTTATCAATTTGTCAAACAAACTGAACGCAGCGGAAAACATGTACACGAGGTTCGGTTCTAAACCGTTTCCACCAGTGATCTCATTACAATCAAAATAGGTTATTATAAAGTTAAAGAATCGTGACATTCAAGAAAGACACCTTGGTTCAACGAACGATCTCGCTAGATGATCGTTGACCACGAAATCATATTTGTTCGTTTGAAATTTTCAAACGAAACCTTTAAACTAAGAAAAATAAAGTTCAAGAACTTTACTTACCTTTTGCGTAATCGAAGAAACACGAACTTAAAAATTGGGATCAATTAAAACTTCAATTTTCTTTTGCAACGAACAAGAACAATGAAGTGGGTATCCTCTTCTCTTTTTCTTTTCGATGGCCCAGCCAAAAACAAAACAAACCAATATATTTTTTTTATGCTTTCTATTGCTATTGGAGCTTTTGAAAGCTTTTCACAATCTACTAAAAGTTCCGTATGGAGTATAAGAGTTATATGGAGCAATTATATGGAGAGTTTTTAGGAGATAATAAAGTAATGTAATCTAATTACAATTTGATAATTATCTTATAATTATAATAATTATCTCTCTTTTTAATTATCTAATAATTAATTATAATTAACAAATTAATTATAATATTAATCCGGCTCTCCGTAATTATTCTAAATAATTACTCATTCTTTTATTACGCTTATTATTTCGTGATCCGGTGATTAACGATTAAAACACCGTTAAATGTTCGTTGCCCAAAGTGTAACTCTTTGGGTCGTACCTTGACGGCAACATTGAATTATAATCGACAATTGAACATTATATCCAACAGTCTGGAGCATATCTTCATCGCTAACGGCAACATTATCGGCCTCTTTCTCTGGTTCTCATCATAGAACAAAAAAGGAGTAGCGGCTTAGTATTCATTCTTGATACAGAAGAGGTAGATGCAGATAGCTGCGATGGTGGCTGATTTGGTCTGTCAGTGAAGAAAGATGAGAGAATATGTAATGTAACATGTGGCGTAACGCGTCGGAGCTCCGCCAACCGCGATTCTGTTTCTTACTCTCTGTGCCATGCCCTTTCTCTCTCTATTTGGCTGATTTTAGACTCTCTCTCTATCTTTACTGAAATAACAAAGCAAAAGTGTACGTGTTATTTACGTTGATGATCTGGCAGAAATAAAAATAATTTAAACAAGTATATTAACCGAACCGTCATGATTGTTTTTAACCAAGGGGATATAACCAAACCGTCGTGATTGTTTTTAACCAAGGGATGTAAACTTCCTAACCGACGTGACGTAAGTTGGTTTTTGTAGGTATGTATAATTACACATTACACACTTTTTCTTTATAACACATAAGTATGTACGTGTGTTGCTTGCTAGCTTTTATGTAGATATGGATGATGACTCACCTTCTATCCCAATATATTATAATATAAACTAAAGGTGAAGAAGAATCTTGAGGTAGGGTTTAAATTGAAGGTGATGAAGATGAATTAAAATGGTAGGTTTTTTAGGTTTTATAAGAAGATGAATTACAATGAAAAATATACCTAACATTCAACAAAAATAAACGTAAAGGTTGTTTTCAGCAAGTTTTAAACATAAAGGCTAGAGCGTTCAAATTTAATAAAAGATAAAGGACGTTTTATGTAATTTACTCAAAATGTAACTAAATTGTTTAAGAATTAAAATATAAAAAGTAAAACATTAACTAAATAACAAAATAAGGAATTAGATCGTGGTTAAATAGATTTGCATTAGTTTGAAAGTTTTACCACAAATAAGAAAGCAAAAAATACTTGTAAACCACAAATAAGAAAACACAAAAAAAAAATGCAAATCATGAATACTGCAAAAACGCCTATAAATAAAAAACACTTACAAATTCATTAACTAACTCAGTAACAAATCATATTTGGTTATATACTCAACTTACTTGGTTAAAGTTGCTGAAACAATAAAAGGTCTGAAACATTAAGTGCTGAACCAGTAAGAGTAAAAGATCTGAACCATTAATAGCCAGTATAATGTTTGACTGTTCAGAGACAAA
The DNA here is from genome assembly GCF_002127325.2 of Helianthus annuus. NCBI lineage: Eukaryota > Viridiplantae > Streptophyta > Magnoliopsida > Asterales > Asteraceae > Helianthus > Helianthus annuus. The sequence continues at coordinate 143,028,525 of NC_035448.2, forward strand.
TTTCTGAACAATTCAAATTATATTTTTAATAATTCAGACTCAGTATAATGGTTAAGCATTTAGAGGCAAATGTCTGAACCATTCAGACATCTTCTCACAAAACAAACAATCTGAATCATTAAATGCTAAAGCAATAAGATGTCTGAACCATTAAAAGTCTCATTAAAAGTTAAACACACAGTCCCTTAGATGAGATGTATAACTTAGAGTTATTTAAAATCCAAATTAAACTAAAAGTTTCATATTGAAATTTTATTTAATTTAAAAGGTTTTAAAATATGAAGTTTTCTTTTAAACTTCAATATACTCATGTAGTGCTGCTTGTAAACGAGTCGAGTCGAGTCAGGGTGGGCTTAAGCTCAATCTCGAAACTAATTGAGGTGGCTTGGCTCGGCTTTAACTCTAACTCGGAGTTAAACGAGCCTAAGAACGAGCCAACGAGCCGAGCCATAAGCCGGCTCGAGCTCTGCTCAGTTACAAAATGAGCCAGTTTGGCTGACGTCATTTTAATTTGAGTTTTTTTAGCTGGATTTTCTCGAGCTTCTTTCGAGCAAGCTACGTTTCGTCACGAGCTTTATGAACATGGTTGCTCATGTGAATAACAAAAACTGAATTTTCCTTGGTAAGTCTCTTCTTCTTCATCATTTTCTCTTTCTTTACTCTATATTTCTTCTTGATTTGAGACTTTCATGGCTTCCTCAACAGGAAAACCACTTGCTTTCATTTTCTCTTCATCCCCAACAACCGGAACAGCACAGAAGTTTGGTTTTGTTTGTTAACGACCACCACCACCACCCCCTTCTTGACTACCATAACCTCGACGACCCCACCTCCTTGGTGATCTTCGACTCGGCCGTGATTAACGTACTAAGATCCAGCTGCGCCACCACTGACTCCGTAACCGCCACCACTGCCTCGGTAAAGAAACAAATGTAAACAAATTTAGATGCCCAAACTATTAGAAATATAAACTTAGCATATATATTTATTATTATTATTATTATTATTATTATTATTATTATTATTATATAATATTATAGTTATTATAGGTTCATTATGGACATGGCAGTTATTCTCCTTAACTGCCGATTATATAGGTATATATATACAAACATTCATGTATCATTTTAGTTATCAAGATATTTTTTTCAATATACAATATCCACATACGTATGTTTCTCTGGGTTTCTCGGTTCTGTACACAAACACACACGAGTACGGAACGATTACGATGATGGCTTCCGCTGTACGGATTTCCAACATGTGGTATCAGAGCGCATGGTTAGAAAACGAAGAATTAGGATCAGAATTACGTGATCCTGGGAAGATGCGGATGAAGAAGATGGAAAACAAACACGGGAAGAGGCGAGAAACAGATAGCGATTCAGATTATATGAGTCCCCGATTACGTGCGATTGCAATCTTGAAACAAGAGATTGCAATAATGGAATTGCAAGACGAAATTGCATTAATGGAATACGAATCGGGACGTCACGAAGATAACGGAGATGTAGGCGAAGTAATGACACGGAAAGAAGAAGACGATTCCGAAAGAGATGATTTGGCCTGTAAAGATGTTCAAAAACTGAACGGTAAGAATGAAAGAAGCAGGGACCGGAAACGCAGGCAAGATGATGATAGAGACTATCACGAAGAAGAAGAAGAAGAAGAAGAGAGTGAAGGATTCAACCGGAACCGATCACCGGAAACGGTATCATCGGATGTTAATATGAAGAAAAGAATGATGCAGAAACGACAGGAACAAAAAAGGAAGAAAGGATATCCAGATTTAGCGACGGCAGTTAGCGACAAAAGAAGAAGGATAGCGACAAGAAACAGATCAGCGACAGAACGATTTAGTAACACTAAATTGGCTTTAATGACAGATCAAAGACTTTCAGCGACAACATGGGTAATGAACAACAATATTACCGTACTCGGCATCACGAAACAAATCAAGGTGGATCTATGGACGAATCATGACAAGTTTAAAGAAAAAATGCGTTTATCATCAAAGCCGACGTGACGAGCCATTACCGATGCTAAGTTTAGGGGATGGTGTTAGAAATATAAACTTAGTATATATATTTATTATTATTATTATTATATAATATTATAGTTATTATAGGTTCATTATGGATATGGCAGTTATTCTCCTTAACTGCCGATTATATAGGTATATATATACAAACATTCATGTATCATTTTAGTTATCAAGATATTTTTTTTCAATATACAATATCCACATACGTATGTTTCTCTGGGTTTCTCGGTTCTGTACACAAACACACACAAGTACGGAACGATTACGATGATGGCTTCCGCTGTCCGGATTTCCAACACAAACTGTAAAATACAATATTTGGTGGCCAAATTACAAAGAGAAGCATAGATCGCCGAATTTGAAAGAAACAAATGTAAACGGTAAAGAAATAAATGTAAACTGTAATTAAGATTACTTTAAACGGTGTTATCGTAAAAAAAACATACAAAAGACGTGAAAAAAATGAAAAAACGCGGTGACATTTTTGTAATTATTTTACTCGTAATTACCCTACAGGATCAAAATTACCCTATAAGATCAAAATTACGCTACAAGATCATTTATAGAGTAATTATAATACTCTACAAAATTACCCTATAAGATCAAAATTATCCTACAAAATCATTTGTAGGATAATTTTGATAATTACTCTACAAGTAAATGATTATGAAAATGTAATCGCGTTTTTTTACCATTTCACGCCTTTCGTATATTTTGTAAGATAAGTCTATTTATATTTGATATTTTGCCTACTTTTTAAATAGATGTATGTATGTAATGTAATTTGTGAGATAATAATTACCTTTTAAAAAGACGAAACATTGTTAATTTTAAGATTATAAATCATAGACTAGAAATTGAATGGCTTCAAATTCAGTACAATATACCCTATTATTATAGTACTTTTATTACTTAACTTTTCTAACTTAAAAAAAAAATTATAATACGGAGATATTAGGTATTTTGAAAACATAAAAGTAAATACTTTCAATGTACCATAACACTATTATAAGTAAAATAACTACGAAAATGCCACTGCTTTTTTATTTACCTTTTCATGACTTTCGTATGTTTTGTACCATAAGACTATTTGTACAGGATCTTTACCCGTAATATGGCCTATTAGCCTAATAACATAACATTTTTCCTTTTAAATTGTCCATTTTATCTTGAATGTGTTTCAACCATTTTTTTAAGGATATATTTACGACATTTCTTCATTGTTTTCACGATAAATGAATAATAGTCTGTACGTTTCATTGTTTTCACTATAAATGGATAATAGTCGTCTGTACGTATCGTTTATTAATAGAAAACAATTAACCACAAGGGCACATCAAAATGAGTTGTCTTATAGATCTTTGATTATTTCCTTTGGATCATAAAAAAATAACAAAAAAGAGGTCTACATTGGGTCTTTAGGATATATCAGTTTCACTTTCATCATTTGTTTAGATCACATTGGGTCATTAGGATATATTAGTTTCACTTTCATCATTTGTTTAGATCTGATTGTTTCTTTTTTGTATTTCAGACAAATTTTAGAACTATCCAAATTGAAATCAACCCTCAATTGAATATCGTTAAACTAATTTCTATTACTTCGGTTCTTTTGGCGTAAATACAAAACTGAAATTTAGACAAATTTTAAAACTAACCAAATTAACATCAACCCTCAATAGAATATCATTAAACTAATTTCTACTACTTTGGTTCTTTTGGCGTAAGTACAAAACTGCATTCTAAACAGAAAATTCAATTAATTACAATTATGAAAATTTCAACAACTTAGAATAGAAATTATAATTCAATGTTTCAACTACAGTCAATTAAAGATTTCTAGGGTTTCTTTCTTCAAATCCTAAAAACTAATCTTTTCACATAAAATATATTTGATATATATACACACACACTACAAATGTTGGAGCCTATCGCGACGACAAATGTCGTTGCTATGTACAGAGTCAAAATGCCGTCGCTATATGGTTTGTTGTTATAAGTTGAACATGTCGCCGCAATATCAACGACTAGTCCTCGGCAAAGTTTTTCAAAATGGCGCCTACTTTTCCCAACAACACACCAACCTCTATAGACAAGACCGATCAACGCTACAAGGTTTGGCTGGTCAACAATGTGCGCAAGTCTGTGTCGACAGCAGTGGTCGTCGCTAAGGCTTCGTTTTTATAGAATTGTTTTCTTGTAGTGAAAAATACATACCGAAACACATTCTTCTATATATTAAAAGTTCATTGCTTTGAACAGTAAAACTTATAATAACACATATGTTCTTTTAATAGTTTTATTGGCACATAAAGGTACAAACCCACACCAGCCTGATACAGAAAACATTAAAAGTCGGTATCGAACTGATTTTTAAAATATTTTACTTCGGGAAATTTGGTACTGCTACCCGGTACCATTTGTTTATCCCTGATCACGGGTGTCGTATGGACAACAACGGTATCGTGCACCTTTTTTTTTTCTTCAACTTTTAATGATTTCTTTTTTTAATTTCATGGGTAGGGATGAGCTCGGTGCCAACCAATACCGAATCGGTACTGGTACCGAAAATACCAATTACGGTACCTGTATATGAATGTAAAAAAACGGTAGCGAACCGGTACCAGGAACGCCAAAAGTCGTACCGAATTGGTACTTAAGATTTTTCGGTTCGGGAAATTCTATACCGGTACCCAGTATCATTTGCTCATCTCTAACCACAAGTTTCATACGGACAACATTAATTACATTATTACCATACACCGTTTTTGATTGATTTTCTTTTGGTTATCTTTTAGTGTTTTTTATATATTTCTTTTTATTCTTGTCAGCGGTTTCTATGCGCAACGCGCTCGTAGTGATTTCAAAACACATGTAAACACAAACTAAACAACAATAGACGTTCGCCGCAACGCAACGATAGCAAAAAAACTAGTTGTATTAAGAACCAATAATATGTTAAGAATGGTAAAATTCACATAGACACACACAAAAGAGATAATAAATATTCAATAACAAAATAAAGGATTAACTTGTCGCGAAAAGAAAGAAGAAATTAAAGTTAAAGATTAAAATAGGTAAAGCTAAAACCATGATGAAACATTTTTAAAGTGACTTCTAACAAAAGAAGAAAATCATAAATGGATATATCATATATTCATATATTATCCAGGTTAGAATTCATGTATTACATAGATTGAATCAATTTAATATGTTAAAATCACTAGTTTACATGAAGACTTTGTATGTTCGATCATTGGTGAAATAAAAAATAATAAAGATTTAACAATTATAAATAACAAATAATAAAGATTTAAGAACTATAAAATTATACTCTACGATAGAATATAATTGAAATCTTATAGTTTAGTAAATTCTATAAAATTATACTCTAGAATATAATCGGATTTAAATAATCTCAACTCACTGTTATTGGCCAATAATAATCTCAACTCATTTAATCACCAATAATAATCCGAACTATTCACTTTTGTTTGTAAAATACTCCTAGTTAAAAAAACACTAACTAGGTTAAAAATTGCTGATGTGGCTTGCCGTAGTGACCGTAACGAGTTCTGAAAGCGGTTTTGGAGACGTCCTTATCTCGAACTCTCAGCTCATGGTACCCAGACCTCAAGTCTATCTTGGAATAGAAACTCGACCCCTGCAACTGGTCGAATAAGTCGTCTATACGCGGAAGAGGATAACGGTTCTTCACCGTCACCTTGTTCAGTTCACGGTAATCGATGCACATCCTGAAAGTGCCATCCTTCTTTTTCACGAAAAGTACTGGAGCTCCCCAAGGCGATGAGCTTGGACGAATAAAGCCCTTTTCCAAGAGCTCTTGTAGCTGCTTTGACAGTTCCTCCAATTCTGATGGAGCTAGACGATATGGTGCGCGAGCTATGGGTGCTGCTCCAGGAGCGAGCTCGATTTGAAATTCGACCTGACGATGAGGCGGTAATCCAGGTAAATCTTCAGGAAACACTTGAGGGTAATCGCGTACAACTGGAATATCCTCCAGCTTCTTTTCCTTTGCTGCTGCGTCAGTAACGAGTGCCAAGATGGCTGTGTGCCCTTTACGTAAACATTTCTGAGCTTTCAAGAAGGAGATGATGCCAACCACTGCACCACTCTTGTCGCCTTGTACTTCGAGAGGTTCTTGACCAGAACGGGGAATACGAATAATCTTCTCACTGCATAAGATTTCAGCCTGATGCTGGGATAACCAATCCATCCCTATGACGATATCGAAACTTCCCAAGGCTATGGGAATAAGGTCGATGGAGAATGTTTGACCGGCTAAGACAATACTACAACCCCGGACTATCTGCGTGGCTTCTAAACTCTTACCATTAGCTAGTTCTACGACGTGTTTGGTGTTTAGGGGTGTTGATGTACGTTTTAACAATTTACCTATTTTCAAAGACATGTAACTTGTATCCGCACCCGAATCAAATAAAACAGTAACATAAATATCGTCGAGAAGAAACTTACCCATAACCACATTGGGATCATTCACTGCGTCACCCCGACCTAGAACAAAAGCACGGCCCCGAGCCTCGTTGCCATTGTTGTTGTTGTTGTTTCCCCCGTTGTTATTGTTGCCATTACCCTGATTGTTGTTGTTGCGGTTCTGATTCTGGTTCAACTGAGGACAATCGCGTCTGTAATGACCTTCTGCTCCACACTGGAAACATCCCCGGTTTCCACGTTGTGGCTGCTGCTGCTGTGGGTTCTGTGGAGCTGGTTGTTGCGGTTGCTGGTTCTGATTTGCAGGCCGTGGGCTCCTACAGTCTTTGGCCTCGTGACCCATCTTGAGACATCTTTGACAACGACCCTTGTTGCACTGGCCGCTGTGATGTCTGTTGCAGTTGTGACACTTGGGGTGAAACCCTTGATACCTTCTCTGTCTATGACCACCAGAGGATTGCTGACTAGGACTCTGGTAGTGGTCAGTCTTCTGCTGCTGAGCTTGAGACTGAACTGTTGCTGAACCTTTGCTAGAATCCCCATCCCACTTTCTTTTGTTGTCACTGGGAGTAGCAGGAGTAGTGACAGCAGTAGTAGTAGCACTGATGCGTTTTGGCAGCTTGTTCTGATCCACTGCCTGATCGGTGAGTCGGTGGGCAAGACGCTGAATATCTTGAATGTTGTCGAGGTTAGCCGATGTAACATGGCTCTGAATTTCTGAGGCTAGACCCTTGAGGTACAACTCGATGCGCTTGATCGGAGGGTCTACCATGGTTGGACACAAGATAGCCAGTTCGTTCGATCGCTTCGTGTAAGCTTCTATCTCTGACCCCGTCATCTTCAAGTGATAAAACTCATCTTCCAGCTTGTGAATGTCGTCACGCGTGCAGTATTCTCGCTTGATGAGTTCCTTAAAATCGTTCCATGGGGTGGCGTTAGCAGCTGCCAACCCGAGAATCTGAACTTGCGCGTTCCACCAGGTGAGCGCAATCCCTTCCAACGTGCCAGTGGAATACTTGACCCTGCGAGCCTCAGGGCATTCACACATTTCAAACACTGACTCTAGCTTCTCGAACCAATGGAGGAGTCCCACTGCCCCCTCGGTGCCACTGAATGAGCTTGGACGACAGTCCATGAAGTTCTTGAAAGTGCAGACAGGTTGCTGCGCGTGTTGACCTATTGTGTACGAATAGGACAAGGTTATATACGAGAGTTATCGTAGGATCTAAAGACCCTAGTGTGAGTCTATACTACAGGGTATACTACCTGCTTGAGCAGCTGCAAGTGCCGCAGCAACTTGAGCTTGAACGAGAGCCTCTAGCTGGGCTTGAGTCATGTTAATTCGTCCGGCCATTGATCTTCACATCAAAGGCAACATAAGTGAGAAAGGTTCGCAAATAGTGCGATGACAGAAGAGTGTAAGCACATAGGGGTTCTCATGTAACGACGTATAGTAAGCAATGTAATCTAGCATACTACGAGCAAAGTTCTAAGCAGTTCTAGCAAGCAGGTAATAAACATAAACCTTATTACCTAGGATGTTGAGTCTTGCACGTGGAGCGAAGCGTCGTTGTGGATCGTTGAGAGCACTGTTCTGGTTATAGTCTGGTTTTAATAAAAACATTTTCCCCATATTAAAACCAAGTTCTCTATAACCAATGGCTCTGATACCAATCTGTCACACCCCCAAAATCCCACACGCGGAGTACCACCGCTTGGGAGCGTGACATGACCAGGATCAAGCCATCAATCATATTGAACACCACATAATATAAATAAAATAGTTCGTAAAACCCAATTCAATACAATTGATGTTCTAGACCAAACATAGTATCAATAGCGGAAGCATAAGTATGTAACCCAAAGTAAATCATAAGTTCAAATATCCGAAACGTTAAACATAGTGTTCATGATCCATTGCCCACAACGACCCGCTTCTCCAGTGCAAGCTCCATAAGTACCTAAGGTGCTGCAAGGCATGCAGCAGAGAGTCAACAACTAGTTGAGCGAGTTCACAGAAAATAAGTTCGTAATAGTAATGAGTATGTTCATCTAGTTGGGGGCTTCCCATGCATGTATGTACTAATGGTGGGGGTTTCCCAATGCCTTGTATATAAATATTACTAGTGGGGGATTCCCACTTTTATCTTTACTAATGGGGGTTTCCCATTATGGTACTTACTAGACTATTTGCAACCATGTGTTCTTCTTAATCCGAGAACAGGAATACGTTCAAGGTCACGTAGGATTTACGTGAGTGCCCTTCCCCGAGGACAGTGGTACGCGTGGGGTTTACGTAGGATTTACGTAAGTGTCCTTCCGACCCGGAAGACAGTAGTAGGTATTAGTTTACGTAGGATTTACGTAAGTGTCCTCCCGACGAGGGAGACAATGGTAGATACTAGTTTACGTAGGTTTTACGTAAGTGTCCTGACTATCCTGAGGACGATGGTCTATAGTCTAGCAATAGCGTAAGTACGAGTAATCATCCATTCCAAATAATCCAACCCAATTCCCAACCCGGGAATCCCATGCCTTGGCTGTGTGAACTCACCTTGGTTTGCTCGGTATGCTAAGTATGTGCTCAAATAAATCAGTCACGTCCTAGAGTATGCACGTATACACCATCAGTTTATATCCAAGTTGTGCACGTATAGGTAATCATACAAGTACTAGCATGTAGTCGTTATCACATAAGTTATGTACAACACTTAACAGCAGTTAAATAATCCAGTTAACTTTTAACAAGGTTAAATCATGTTACTGTGCAAAAATAACCAAGTTGGCGAAACAAGGATTTTTGGCGAAACACATAATTGACGAGACACATTCAGTTTCGCCAACTACCCTTGGCGAAACACCCCCCCTCTGATTCGTCAACACATCCTTGGCGAAACACTTTTTGTCTCGTCAAGATCCCCTTTGACAAAACACCCTCTTGTTTCGTCAAAACCAAAAATATTCCAATAATAATAATCATGTTACTAAAATCCAAGTGGCCGACATCAACAGCCACCACCCAATGCCATAGGACCGAAAAATATATAGGTCAAATGACTTGAGATGCTCACGTGAAAGGTTAGCCGCCACTTCACAAAGAATATTCGGTTCCCTATTGGGCCAAACCCACATCCAATTGGATTTTGTTGACCGCCCAACCCTACTAATCGGAGGTTGACAATTCCTTTGACAAAACTGCACTCTTGAACGCCACATATTCCTAGGATTAAAGTTACTGACTTGATTATTTGTTTTGTAGTTTACCTAGCCGCCATATGAGGATTTATGATGACACCCACCATTATTTTATAACAAATGAAGCAAGCATGGCCGACATTAATTCTTTGCATCAATGAATTATTGGACCAAACTAGCATAAACAAAGTATCTCATTGAACCCTATATCACTCATAATAAAGAGTCAATGCTTGAATGGTTTGTTGTCAGTTCCATCACCGATCAAATAAAATTGCTACTGACATTACACATAAAATTACACTACAATCATGATGACTGACAATCATAATATAAATCATCAGCACAGTCGAATAATCTAATAACATTCAAATAATTGTTCTAAAAACATAAAATTGGATAACGATTAGCAACTAACCACGATGGTTCTTTGAGGGTTACGAAGTGCCGTCGATAGAGAAGAAGGGCTCTAGGGTTTTTAGAATTTTGTAACCGTTTTTAAGTGCACCTCCTAAATTAATATAATCCCGTACAAGGGTTGGGCCTATATTGGGCTTGGCGAATCAGATGGCCAGCGAATCACTATCTGTTTCGTTGAGCTTGGAGTTTGACGAATCAAGCTTGTGTTTCGTCGGGATTGGGATTGGCGAATCACTTGATCCGTCGAGTTCATTCATGTGCTAACTAATCTACGATTTCTAAACAAATTCCACATTGTAACACCATACAAGTAGCATGTAATAATCACAACAGGTATCACCTAATTACAACATGTACAGTCAAAGTCAATGGTCAAAGTCAACGAGCATCTAAGGTCGAAAGGTCGGGTTGTCACATTATCCCCAACTTGAAAGAAATTTCGTCCCGAAATTTGGTACGTACCTACTGAGGAAGCTAAATAGGTTGCATCGTTCACTGGTTTTCCTGGGGTGTCACATCCTCCCCCCGTTGATCTGGAATTTCGTCCCGAAATTCCGTGGTAGTAGCTTCAGCCTCAGCAGTGGTTGTATTGGTTTCAAATAACTGGGGATACTTTTCTTTCATTTGGTCTTCGCGTTCCCAGGTGTACTCTGGGCCACGTCGGGAGTTCCAACGAACTCGTACAAGAGGGATTCTCTTGTGTTTGAGGACCTTCACATCCCGGTCCGTAATTTCAACAGGTTCCTCGACGAACTGCAACCGCTCGTCGATAGTGAGTTCCTTGAAAGGAACTATGAGGGTCTCATCTGACAGGCACTTCTTTAGATTCGACACGTGAAATACATTGTGAACTGCACCGAGTTCAGCTGGTAGGTTTAGCTTGTAGGCCACTTTGCCTATTTTCTCAATGATCTCGAACGGTCCGACATATCGCGGATTTAATTTGCCCCGTTTGCCAAAACGAACCACACCCTTCCAGGGTGAGACTTTAAGTAAAACCCGGTCCCCGACCTGAAATTCCAAAGGCTTTCTACGCTTATCCGCGTATGCTTTCTGACGGTCGCGTGCTGCCGCCATGCATTGTCGTATTTGCGCAATCTTTTCCGTGGCGTCCACTACAATCTCTGGACCCGTAATCTGACTATCCCCCACCTCTGCCCAACAGAGAGGTGACCGGCATTTACGCCCGTACAATGCCTCGAATGGAGCGGCTTGTATGCTGGTGTGATAACTGTTATTGTATGAGAACTCCACCAAAGGGAGATGTTTTTCCCAGCCGTTGCCGAAATCGATAACACATGCCCGAAGCATGTCTTCAAGAGTTTGAATCGTTCGCTCAGACTGCCCATCCGTCTGCGGATGATATGCTGTGCTCATGTCTAACCGTGAGCCGAAAGATTTGTGCATTGCTTGCCATAGTTCTGACGTGAATCGTGCATCGCGATCCGAAATGATAGATGTGGGCACCCCGTGCCTCGAAACAACTTCCTTAAGATAGACGTCGGCGAGAGTGGAGAACTTATCCGTTTCCTTTATAGCCAGAAAGTGTGCAGACTTGGTGAGTCGATCCACGATCACCCATATGGTATCATTCCCCCGCTGGGATCTAGGTAAGCCCGTAACGAAATCCATGGAAATTTCTTCCCATTTCCATTGCGGTATCTTGGGTTGCTGAAGTAGACCTGCTGGTTTCTGGTACTCGACCTTGACTCTCGCACAGGTCAAACACTTGCCGACGTAAGTAGCGATGTGGGCCTTCATACTAGGCCACCAGTATGTAGTCCTGATGTCGTGGTACATTTTATCCGACCCTGGATGTACCGAGTAGCGCGACTTGTGAGCTTCGTCCATTACCAGCTCGCGTAAACCGCCAAAAAGTGGGACCCAAATACGCCCCGTTACATAGTAGGCGCCGTCTTCTTTTTGTTCCATTCGTTGCCTTGAGCCGCGTAAGGCTTCAGCCTTGACGTTTTCGGGTTTCAATGCTTCGATCTGAGCAGTTCGTATCTGTGCAGGAAGGCTAGGCTGAATCGTAAGCTGTAGCGCTCGCACGCGCTTAGGTAGTGTGTCTTTTCGACTGAGGGCATCAGCCACAACATTGGCCTTGCCTGGATGATACTTGATGGCGCATTCGTAGTCGTTCAGTAGTTCAACCCATCTTCGTTGACGCATGTTCAAATCCTTTTGCTTAAGAATATGCTCGAGACTCCTGTGATCGGTGTAAATCGTGCACCTGGTACCGTACAGGTAGTGTCGCCATATCTTAAGCGTGAAAACAACAGCTCCCAGCTCTAAATCGTGCGTCGTGTAATTCCGTTCGTGAACCTTGAGTTGACGTGAAGCGTAAGCAATAACCTTATCCCGTTGCATCAATACGCACCCAAGTCCCTGTATCGATGCGTCACAATAAACCACGAAGTCATCTGTGCCCTCTGGCAATGAGAGAATAGGCGCGCTGCAAAGCCTATCCTTTAGGTACTGAAAAGCGGTCTCCTGGGGCTCTCCCCAGCGATAGGTGACACCCTTCTGTGTCAGTGGCGTAAGCGGCTGTGCGATCTTCGAAAAGTCTTTAATGAATCGTCTGTAGTACCCCGCCAAACCCAAGAATTGGCGTATTTCTGTTGGTGTACGCGGTGCAGGCCAGTTTCTGATTGAGTCTACCTTGGATGGATCGACATGAATCCCATCCCTGTTCACCACATGGCCTAGGAAGTGGACTTCACGAAGCCAGAAGTCACATTTCGAAAACTTGGCGTACAGTTGTTCCTTTCGAAGAAGTTCCAAAATCAACCGTAGGTGCTGTTCATGTTCCTCCTGACTCTTGGAGTAAATCAAAATGTCGTCGATGAAGACAATCACAAACTTGTCTAAGTACGGCTTGCACACCCTGTTCATCAGGTCCATAAATACAGCAGGCGCGTTCGTTAGCCCGAATGGCATGACTAGAAACTCGTAGTGACCCTAACGAGTTCTGAAAGCGGTTTTGGAGACGTCCTTATCCCGGACTCTCAGCTGATGGTACCCAGACCTCAAGTCTATCTTGGAATAGAAACTCGACCCCTGCAACTGGTCGAATAAGTCGTCTATACGCGGAAGAGGATAACGGTTCTTCACCGTCACCTTGTTCAGTTCATGGTAATCGATGCACATCCTGAAAGTGCCATCCTTCTTTTTCACGAAAAGTACTGGAGCTCCCCAAGGCGATGAGCTTGGACGAATAAAGCCCTTTTCCAAGAGCTCTTGTAGCTGCTTTGACAGTTCCTCCAATTCTGATGGAGCTAGACGATATAGTGCGCGAGCTATGGGTGCTGCTCCAGGAGCGAGCTCGATTTGAAATTCGACCTGACGATGAGGCGGTAATCCAGGTAAATCTTCAGGAAACACTTGAGGGTAATCGCGTACAACTGGAATATCCTCCAGCTTCTTTTCCTTTGCTGCTGCGTCAGTAACGAGTGCCAAGATGGCTGTGTGCCCTTTACGTAAACATTTCTGAGCTTTCAAGAAGGAGATGATGCCAACCACTGCACCACTCTTGTCGCCTTGTACTTCGAGAGGTTCTTGACCAGAACGGGGAATACGAATAATCTTCTCACTGCATAAGATTTCAGCCTGATGCTGGGATAACCAATCCATCCCTATGACGATATCGAAACTTCCCAAGGCTATGGGAATAAGGTCGATGGAGAATGTTTGACCGGCTAAGACAATACTACAACCCGGACTATCTGCGTGGCTTCTAAACTCTTACCATTAGCTAGTTCTACGACGTGTTTGGTGTTTAGGGGTGTTGATGTACGTTTTAACAATTTACCCATTTTCAAAGACATGTAACTTGTATCCGCACCCGAATCAAATAAAACAGTAACATAAATATCGTCGAGAAGAAACTTACCCATAACCACATTGGGATCATTCACTGCGTCACCCCGACCTAGAACAAAAGCACGGCCCCGAGCCTCGTTGCCATTGTTGTTGTTGTTGTTTCCCCCGTTGTTATTGTTGCCATTACCCTGATTGTTGTTGTTGCGGTTCTGATTCTGGTTCAACTGAGGACAATCGCGTCTGTAATGACCTTCTGCTCCACACTGGAAACATCCCCGGTTTCCACGTTGTGGCTGCTGCTGCTGTGGGTTCTGTGGAGCTGGTTGTTGCGGTTGCTGGTTCTGATTTGCAGGCCGTGGGCTCCTACAGTCTTTGGCCTCGTGACCCATCTTGAGACATCTTTGACAACGACCCTTGTTGCACTGGCCGCTGTGATGTCTGTTGCAGTTGTGACACTTGGGGTGAAACCCTTGATACCTTCTCTGTCTATGACCACCAGAGGATTGCTGACTAGGACTCTGGTAGTGGTCAGTCTTCTGCTGCTGAGCTTGAGACTGAACTGTTGCTGAACCTTTGCTAGAATCCCCATCCCACTTTCTTTTGTTGTCACTGGGAGTAGCAGGAGTAGTGACAGCAGTAGTAGTAGCACTGATGCGTTTTGGCAGCTTGTTCTGATCCACTGCCTGATCGGTGAGTCGGTGGGCAAGACGCTGAATATCTTGAATGTTGTCGAGGTTAGCCGATGTAACATGGCTCTGAATTTCTGAGGCTAGACCCTTGAGGTACAACTCGATGCGCTTGATCGGAGGGTCTACCATGGTTGGACACAAGATAGCCAGTTCGTTCGATCGCTTCGTGTAAGCTTCTATCTCTGACCCCGTCATCTTCAAGTGATAAAACTCATCTTCCAGCTTGTGAATGTCGTCACGCGTGCAGTATTCTCGCTTGATGAGTTCCTTAAAATCGTTCCATGGGGTGGCGTTAGCAGCTGCCAACCCGAGAATCTGAACTTGCACGTTCCACCAGGTGAGCGCAATCCCTTCCAACGTGCCAGTGGCATACTTGACCCTGCGAGCCTCAGGGCATTCACACATTTCAAACACTGACTCTAGCTTCTCGAACCAATGGAGGAGTCCCACTGCCCCCTCGGTGCCACTGAATGAGCTTGGACGACAGTCCATGAAGTTCTTGAAAGTGCAGACAGGTTGCTGCGTGTGTTGACCTATTGTGTACGAATAGGACAAGGTTAAATACGAGAGTTATCGTAGGATCTAAAGACCCTAGTGTGAGTCTATACTGCAGGGTATACTACCTGCTTGAGCAGCTGCAAGTGCCGCAGCAACTTGAGCTTGAACGAGAGCCTCTAGCTGGGCTTGAGTCATGTTAATTCGTCCGGCCATTGATCTTCACATCAAAGGCAACATAAGTGAGAAAGGTTCGCAAATAGTGCGATGACAGAAGAGTGTAAGCACATAGGGGTTCTCATGTAACGACGTATAGTAAGCAATGTAATCTAGCATACTACGAGCAAAGTTCTAAGCAGTTCTAGCAAGCAGGTAATAAACATAAACCTTATTACCTAGGATGTTGAGTCTTGCACGTGGAGCGAAGCGTCGTTGTGGATCGTTGAGAGCACTGTTCTTGTTATAGTCTGGTTTTAATAAAAACATTTTCCCCATATTAAAACCAAGTTCTCTATAACCAATGGCTCTGATACCAATCTGTCACACCCCCAAAATCCCACACGCGGAGTACCACCGCTTGGGAGCGTGACATGACCAGGATCAAGCCATCAATCATATTGAACACCACATAATATAAATAAAATAGTTCGTAAAACCCAATTCAATACAATTGATGTTCTAGACCAAACATAGTATCAATAGCGGAAGCATAAGTATGTAACCCAAAGTAAATCATAAGTTCAAATATCCGAAACGTTAAACATAGTGTTCATGATCCATTGCCCACAACGACCCGCTTCTCCAGTGCAAGCTCCATAAGTACCTAAGGTGCTGCAAGGCATGCAGCAGAGAGTCAACAACTAGTTGAGCGAGTTCACAGAAAATAAGTTCGTAATAGTAATGAGTATGTTCATCTAGTTGGGGGCTTCCCATGCATGTATGTACTAATGGTGGGGGTTTCCCAATGCCTTGTATATAAATATTACTAGTGGGGGATTCCCACTTTTATCTTTACTAATGGGGGTTTCCCATTATGGTACTTACTAGACTATTTGCAACCATGTGTTCTTCTTAATCCGAGAACAGGAATACGTACAAGGTCACGTAGGATTTACGTGAGTGCCCTTCCCCGAGGACAGTGGTACGCGTGGGGTTTACGTAGGATTTACGTAAGTGTCCTTCCGACCCGGAAGACAGTAGTAGGTATTAGTTTATGTAGGATTTACGTAAGTGTCCTCCCGACCCGGGAGACAATGGTAGATACTAGTTTACGTAGGTTTTACGTAAGTGTCCTGACTATCCTGAGGATGATGGTCTATAGTCTAGCAATAGCGTAAGTACGAGTAATCATCCATTCCAAATAATCCAACCCAATTCCCAACCCGGGAATCCCATGCCTTGGCTGTGTGAACTCACCTTGGTTTGCTCGGTATGCTAAGTATGTGCTCAAATAAATCAGTCACGTCCTAGAGTATGCACGTATACACCATCAGTTTATATCCAAGTTGTGCACGTATAGGTAATCATACAAGTACTAGCATGTAGTCGTTATCACATAAGTTATGTACAACACTTAACAGCAGTTAAATAATCCAGTTAACTTTTAACAAGGTTAAATCATGTTACTGTGCAAAAATAACCAAGTTGGCGAAACAAGGATTTTTGGCGAAACACATAATTGACGAGACACATTTAGTTTCGCCAACTACCCTTGGCGAAACACCCCCCTCTGATTCGTCAACACATCCTTGGCGAAACACTTTTTGTCTCGTCAAGATCCCCTTTGACAAAACACCCTCTTGTTTCGTCAAAACCAAAAATATTCCAATAATAATAATCATGTTACTAAAATCCAAGTGGCCGACATCAACAGCCACCACCCAATGCCATAGGACCGAAAAATATATAGGTCAAATGACTTGAGATGCTCACGTGAAAGGTTAGCCGCCACTTCACAAAGAATATTCGGTTCCCTATTGGGCCAAACCCACATCCAATTGGATTTTGTTGACCGCCCAACCCTACTAATCGGAGGTTGACAATTCCTTTGACAAAACTGCACTCTTGAACGCCACATATTCCTAGGATTAAAGTTACTGACTTGATTATTTGTTTTGTAGTTTACCTAGCCGCCATATGAGGATTTATGATGACACCCACCATTATTTTATAACAAATGAAGCAAGCATGGCCGACATTAATTCTTTGCATCAATGAATTATTGGACCAAACTAGCATAAACAAAGTATCTCATTGAACCCTATATCACTCATAATAAAGAGTCAATGCTTGAATGGTTTGTTGTCAGTTCCATCACCGATCAAATAAAATTGCTACTGACATTACACATAAAATTACACTACAATCATGATGACTGACAATCATAATATAAATCATCAGCACAGTCGAATAATCTAATAACATTCAAATAATTGTTCTAAAAACATAAAATTGGATAACGATTAGCAACTAACCACGATGGTTCTTTGAGGGTTACGAAGTGCCGTCGATAGAGAAGAATGGCTCTAGGGTTTTTAGAATTTTGTAACCGTTTTTAAGTGCACCTCCTAAATTAATATAATCCCGTACAAGGGTTGGGCCTATATTGGGCTTGGCGAATCAGATGGCCAGCGAATCACTATCTGTTTCGTTGAGCTTGGAGTTTGACGAATCAAGCTTGTGTTTCGTCGGGATTGGGATTGGCGAATCACTTGATCCGTCGAGTTCATTCATGTGCTAACTAATCTACGATTTCTAAACAAATTCCACATTGTAACACCATACAAGTAGCATGTAATAATCACAACACGTATCACCTAATTACAACATGTACAGTCAAAGTCAATGGTCAAAGTCAACGAGCATCTAAGGTCGAAAGGTCGGGTTGTCACATAGATACATGTATCCTGATAGTCTTGAAATATGTTTGTTCTTGTGCAATACATCCATGCCACCGAATAACCAACATGCCTCCATCTCACCACCTGTTGGTGTTAATCCCTGACTCATTGCAAGTCGGTGATAAGAAAGGGTGACAAAGGAGACTAATGGTATGTTTGGCATGAAACTTTTAGGAGCTTTTAGAAGCTTCAAGCTTTAAACTTTTAAAAAAAAGTTCATACTCAATAAAAAGTCTTGTTTGGTTGAAGGAGCTTTTAGGTTAGGAGCTTGTAGCTTTTGGTTGAACGCTCCTACTAATAGCGTTTAGAAGTAGCTACAATCTTTTATGAAAAAAATGACTATTTTAACCTCTAAAGATAATGAACTTTTTAATGCACAAGCTTTTTAAATTTTAAATTATGTCCATTTTGGTTATTTTATACATTTTATTAAAAGCTTCAGCTACTCCGCCAAACACCAAATATATCTAAAAAGTTACAGCTACTAGCTATCAGCTACAGCTAGCAGCTATCAGCTTCCAGCCAACAGTTACCAGCTTCCAGCCATCAGCCACCAGCTACTTTTGTCAAACATACCCTAAGTCACAAGTAGGTGAACTTGAGAACCATATTTGACAATTTGGTTAAATTGGTTAAGTTTCCTAATTACATTACAGTTAATTATGGTAATGTATTGTCTAGCAAGTTAGAGTTTGATATTATCAACAGAGAAAGCGAGTTATGGTTTGATAGTTGTAATCAGTTTTTGAGTTATATTTCTGTTATTTGGTTTGATTGTCGACTGGGACATGAATTGACATGAGAACCAAGTATAATCAATCGATTAAACGAGTTGTAGACAAATTGGTGGCTAAGGTGTCGAGCTTCATTGATCAGCTGAAGCTCCCCCCACGGCATACTAAAGTTTGAATAACTATAAATAAACAAAAAGACTTAATAAATTTAGTAGAACAAATGAAAAACTTGATTTACTCAACACATTAATTATTTTGCTAGCAAAGCCTGAGTGTTTGGAATACAATTTGAAATTTATTATCACAAAAGTCTCAAAATTCGGATAATATTACTGTTTTTCTGTTGGAAAAAAATATTCGAAGAAAAAAAAGTTGCATCCCGAAATCATTGTAATGATCATTTTGTTTAGGGACGAACAAAAAGAATTCGAAAAGGAACGTTATGTTCTTTAGAGAACATGAACATAGAAAGTAAAAAAGAGTTTGTATTTGGTTGAAGTAGCTTTTTCTAAATTATTTTATGTCCATATAATTTAATCCTTATAATAACCGTGTTTGAAGGTCTTAACAATTTGTAATACCAAATGATATTCAAACCCTTTTCTTTGATTTTCTTGAGGTCCAAGTGCCACATATGTAAAATTTTATCTTAGAAAATTCAAGATTCAATTTTTGTGTTTGGCGCCTTCAGATCTATAAATACTCATTTAATATCCTCACATAATTCAATAAACACACACAAAAGCAAAAAAAGTAAATTTAACTCACTATTTTTAACCCTATGCAACGTTCAATCTCCTCAGCTAAAAATGTCTATCGCAACATCCTCCAGCACCATAGACCACCGACTGCCGCCATCGTTACAGGCCCGCAACCACCATGTGATGTGTTTATCAACCACCGTGGGATCGACACCAAGAAGAACATTGCGGGGCTTTTATATGATCATCTCATGATGTTAAAACTAAGGCCTTTTTTAGACAGTAAAAATATGAAACCGGGTGATAAATTGTTTGAAAAAATCAACAATGCAATCACCGAATGTAAAGTTGGCATTGTGGTTTTTTCTCCACACTACTGTCAATCTTATTTTTGTTTGCATGAATTGGCGCGCATTACAGAAACTAGGAAGAGGGTAATACCGGTTTTTTGTGATGTTAAACCATCTGAGCTTACTGTTATAAACCAATGGAATACACCTAAATATGAGCTAGATTGTTTCAAATCGGCTCTCGAGGAGGCTAAGTACACTGTTGGCCTAACCTTTAATTCGTCTAACGGGTAAGACAAACTGAAATTTTAGTGTCTTTAGGAAACACATGTCTAATTAACGAAAATTGCATGTAGCAATTGTGCTCTAGGTAGTAATATAGAACACTACATTATTGCAAGAACAAAAGTAACAAATATCTTTGATTTTTTGATCAATAGAATGTTTAAAACTTTGTACTTCTTACGTACAAATGCGATATGCTTATTTATATAAAGAAAAACTATCAAACTAATTTCTTTATATAGTTTTAATTTTTTTACTATATTTTCATAAACATAGGGTAGGTACTATAACTTAAGTATAACATAGACAAACAAATGTGATATGCTTATTTATATAAAGAAAAACTATCGAACTAATTTCTTTATATAGTTTTAATTTTTTTACTATATTTTCATAAACATAGTGTAGGCAGTAGGCACTATAACTTAAGTATAACATAGACACATAAACATTGTACTTCTATAAATTTTGTTTTTTTTTTATATATTTTAGATTGAAAAAACAAATGATTAATTTTGTTTAACGTGTGCAATATTTAGTTTTCTGCATTGGCTCCCCTACATATTGCATCAACTATCCACATCTGTGCATGAAAAATGTTCATTGATCAGGCTCGTAAGATCGAATTATACAGTGTATAAGTCTTAATGCATCAAGGGATGTCTAGTTTAAAATGTCATTAATCATTATGCAAATGGTATGTTAATTGCATGCTTGGATACCAACATGAGCATGCATAAAAAAACATCAAGATTTCTACATTAGAAATTACAATGCATCTTTAGCTTTTGCATGATGGTTAGGAGTCACAATGAGTTTCACTAGCTAATTAAAGTTTTGTCTGAACGCAGGGACTGGCCAGGATTTCTAGTGACCGCCACAGAAGCTATTATCCAGAACATGATAGAGGTGGAAGAGCAAAATCAATAATAGTTAAATATATTGATCGGTCATTAATTTAATTAACCAAAACAGTTAACAATTAATAAAATGTACGCATAATTCAATGCAATTTTATATGCATATAAACAAGGCTAAATAATTAAAATACATTTGTGAGTGTGGGACTAGCTCAATTGGTAGAGACTCTTGCCTCTTAATAGGAGATTTGGGTTTAATCCTAAACAAAGAGTGGATTAAGATTAATTTGGTGTAAATTAGGAGTGAGTAACCATTGCCATTCATAAAAAAAAAAAAAAAATTACATTTCCTTAACTAATTGACTGTTTCTTATATTCAAATAAGAATAATTAAGACTTCAATTTAAACATATGAATTCTTTTCTTGTCTTCATTTTTTTTTCTTCTTTGATTCCTATTTTTTTTTCTTCATGTAATTCCGATCTTCAATAATCAATAGAATGTATAAAGCGTGTGTTAACATTTTCATTTTTGCTTTAAATAAATATCATGTAAATTATCTTCTCTTCACAATATCACACCACTATGAATTGAAACAAGCTAGTAATAGACTTAGTCGTGCCATAAATTTAGAAAAAGGTGTTAATTCCTTTATACTGTCACACAATGCACTTGAATGCTTCCCAATGGGCTTCTCCAAGATCCACTGATAGAAACTTGGAAAATTGTGATCGGAATAAACGGTAGCAAGGGACCGATCTGCGACCAAAATCACAACGATCACAAAATTAACGATCAACCCATATTCAATCGCAAGTCTTATGACCGCCTTGTTTTGGTTGCAAATCATTCTTAAACATAATACTTTTTCATCTTTTTATTCACATTTAAAATTTACATCGAGATAGTTGGTAAACGGACAAAAAGCTGCGCCGCTGCCTCTTTTGAATAACAAACTATAAGTAGTTTTCTATTTAACTATAAGTAGTGGTCACAAACGATTTGCGACTTGAGAGGCAGTCGCAATTGGTCAGCTTTCTAGTAGTGAGATTATTGAAATCTACCTACTACAAAAGCCGTGAGCTGCCAAATCAGGCCTAGCATGTAGCTGTAGTCCACATTAAGTTGGTATCGTATTGCAACAAGTTTGAAGTTTATTGCAAAAGTTATGGTAACCGGCTCTTAGCCTATTGATATATAGGAACTACTATTATATTGGAATACCTTTCTGATGTACTTATGTGAAAAAAAAAAACGTACACTACATATATACATGAAAACATACAGCATCAAATAAACAAATGACCTAGCTAATATTCAAGTAGACAACGCTATATATCAAGCTGATTTCCTACATATATAGTGATATATAGCCATAAGGAATCAGAAGCAAATCAAACCTCGTGTACTACTGTCTTGGAGACTACTTCAAACCACAGAAGGGGTTCCTTAGAAAACTTGGAGACTACTTCAAACCACAGAAGGGGTTCCTTAGAAAACACCTGCGACTTTGAACTAGTTAAAATGTCTTAGAAAAGTTGTTTTTCGAACTAGTCTAGGCCTACGGTTCTTTGATAACGAAATATTCATCATTATGCCTTTGGACTTAATCGAGTTTGTTCACATGTAAGCGAATGGGCTACGAGTGGATGTTTGGGTTAGTCTAGTGTCAAGTCGGTTTACGGTTATTACTAGTTTTTGGTAACAGTCTTTTATTTGGTATTATTTTACTTATGGTATAATGTTTAGATGGAAATGTTTTATTTAAGAACTAGGGTATTGTAATTTGATGTGCTTTATTGATAAATAATAAAAAGAGTAGTGAGAGGAATTTCACAAACCATTAGTTCTGGGCCAGCCTAATTTCCAACACATATGACTTTAAGTTGATTGAATGTCTGAAACCATTGGTAGCTCTATGATGCAGTTGCAGGTTTTATGTAAACACTTTGATGAGCCACATGCATAATCTCAATTGTTTACCTATTTATGGTCAATCGTATATACTGACTTGATTATCAGATATTGCATACCTGCCACACATATAGATATACAGGTAAGAGGTATAGTAAGGACACTAGCAAACACTAGGCCTGTAAACGAACCGAACGAACACGAACATAGGCATGTTCGTGTTCGTTCATTTAACTTTAACAGAACATGAACACGAACACGAACATATAATCGAACACATTTTTTTGTTCGTGTTCGTTCATTAAGAAATCGGGCATGTTCGTGTTCGTTTATGTTCGTTTGTTTAAAGCCTAAACGAATAATTCATGAACATAAACGAACACAAACAAATATAAAAAAAAATTAACTGGACATATTTGAATAAACATAAATTAACATGATTGAAAAAACAAGTCTAATATATTACATTTCATCCGTAAACACATTTAAATAAGGGTTAATAGATATACTAATTAGTTATATTTATATTAGTATTTAGAAAACCTAATATTTATATAAATATAACTATTTATGTATTCATTAAAATTTAAACGAACGTAAATAAACGAACGTTCACGAACATAAATGAACGAACACAAGGTGTGTTCATGTTCGTTCATTTAATTAAACGAACAAATTTCTTTGTTCGTGTTCGTTCGTTTATTAAATAAACGAACATGAACGAACTTCCTACCGAACAAGTTCATGAACAGTTCATGAACGTTCGGTTTATTTACAGGCCTAGCAAACACCCACCTACCTATTTATGTAGAATTATGATCAAGAGTTGTTGGAGCGAAGAAAGATGTTGGCACATGCCCTTCCATTAATCACAATGAAATCGTTATTAAACAAATCACTTGTTCAACACCTTTATTAAAAAACGGGAAAATCAAAACCCTAAAAAAAACACATAATAAACAGTGTAAGCAAATTAGAAACACACAACTGTTTTATGTTATCCAAAATTTATTTATTAACCAATTAATAAGATACAACATATGCTGATCTTTTTTAGCTCATCACTCAAGATATTCATAACCGCCGCCACACAGAAAGTATCGAATCGAAGTTGGGATGTGGGAGAGATTGGGCCCGTGTCAGAAGATTACGGCCCGTACGGTAATTGAAGACCAAAATTAGAGCTGGATATAAAAGGAATGAGATAGAAACCCTAAATATAGCCGGAGTTCGACAGAAAGCGAAAAAGAGACTGCAAAAAGTGATTTGCAAGGATTCAGAAGATAAAAGGCACGATACTCGAAGATCTAGCTCGCGATGAGGCATGAATTGATTCCACGAGTTAATCTTTATAGTTTTTCTAGTCTTTGACTTATGTTCATGATGATAAATTTGATTTGTGCTTTGAATTTGTTTGTCATGTTTAGCTAAACTCTTGAATAACTTAGTATGACTTTACTAGTTTTGTAGGATTAAGTATTGCGATTATGCGTGCTTGTTAAGTAATGGTTATGATGTTAGTTGTGTGGTTGTGTTGATATTTTTATGAGGTTATGCATGTTAGATTCAGTATACTCTATCTCTAGGTTATATTGACGTCTATTAGCTTGGGGCTTGAAACCTTAACCGATAATAGATAATTGATTGTTTTAACCGGTAAGACATGTATTCTGCTTAAGGGAATGATTTGATTATTAAGGTCTAGAAACTAATTAGGGTTTTCTATAATCGTCTTACTTTGGTAGTTCGTAAACCGCTATGTTCGTTCACCTTGGCACTAGTCTAGAGACTCTATGTCATAAGAATCCATACTATTACTAGCTTTATTGAATTAGGTCTAAAAGTGTGTCTATAGCCTTAACCCTAGTTTAATAGGATTAATCTTAACCGGTCTTAGTTCATTTTAGCACTTTGTACGCCATTGTCAAGTTAAGTCTTGAATCGGTTTATAAGTTCCATTCATCATCAATCTGATCAATATTTGTTGAGTCAAGTCTAGGATGGTTATATTTTCTTTACCGTTGGTAACCTTTCTAAGTGTTTTTCTTAACCTTTGGTAACCTTTCTAAGTAATTAAAGTATTTTCATTTATTAAGTTTAAGTTATAATTATTCATAGATTGCATATTAAGTGATAAGTTTAATACTAGTAGATTTTGTGTCCTAGGATTGATACTTGGGTACTCACCTTAGCTAGACTATATTCGATGGGTTCCACATATAGTTACATCTGGTTCTAGGCAGGTTTCTAGTTTGCTTGACCTCCACGGTTAGGGTTATGTGAAGCGGTGGATGATTAGCCCATCGACTGCTTAGGTAAGCATGATCAACTTCCGGATTCGATCACATACAACCCATTTACATTTCTCAGCTTGAACTGCAGTAGATTTTGATGCATCTCCCACACTACTAGCAAGTATTGAGAAGCGAGTGATGAACTCTGAAGTTGGTTCGTCGTTTCCTTGACCGATGCCATCATATTCCCTGATGTAGACTTCCTAATCAGCAGTCGAGAAATACCTCTCGTAAAAGATGGCACGAATTTCAGCCCACAGAAGAGTAGCGGCATAAGCATCTTCTCCTTTGATTTGCTTATATCCTTCCCACCAAGAATGTGCATCATCTTCTAGTTTGTAGGCGACCAATCTTGTCACAACCCCCGATCCCTCGGGAACGGGCGGCCGTGAGCCAGTTTCGGTGGTATCGTGTATTGTCTAATTTGGCAGCGGAATTTTTTCATCAGGACCGTAGTTAGGAAATATTTTATCAGAGTAAAACCACCATATTTTCATTATATTAAACACATGGGATAAAACCCAAGTTTTTCCGTATATACATTTTCATAGGAATAAATCCTATTTAATAAAAACATCTAATTTATTTTAGGTAACTTTATTGCCACTTTTCCAAGCCTTCAGTGCTCTCCAGCTGGCTTTTATTGGCTTCATACTAAGTTACCTGAAACACGTGTTTAAAACATTTTATCAGCAGGAAATACTGGTGAGTGAATCCCAGTTTAATCAAGTTTAAATAGAAAGTCACAGTGAACAGTATTGAGGGCGCATCCGCAATTACATTTGTTTATAGGTAATACCAATTAACATCCATGGTACTGTCATCTGACTTATGGTCATGTTACTCCTCTCCCCAGGTGGTAACAAATTTTGTATACAAAACCCCAAATATACCATCATAATTGTATCCTTACAAATACTCAATAACTGTCATTTGCATGGAAAAGTATGCAAGGTTTTGTAAAAACTGTTAACAAAAAGGAGATTACTCACATTGCTATTATAGGACTTTCCTTTGTGATTCCCTGGTTATAGTCTAATTAAATAAACAATGCACACGCGTTAGTATAATAACCCATTTTAACATTAGTAATACCCTCCCCGAGACGGTATTCCAACGACTACGTCGGGCAGAACCACGACAGCCGTTACGGAACCCTTGATCAATCGGGCAGAGTATCTAATACGTATCCAGGGGTTATGATACTTACAACGAGGCAGAGCTTCGCTAATTAGGGGGGTATAATGCCCGCTTATATTGCCTAATATTCAGATTTTGAGAGAAAGAAACGATCGTGAACGAATTCTGAATGAAACCCGATGGCCTGCTTATATAGTTGCTGAACTTGACTCTCTCGCGGCCCGCGTAATACATGGGTAGGGTTTACGCGGCCCGCGTTGACCTCCGGTCAATGCGTAGCTGGGCTGAGTCATCGAGTAGGTTTGCCGGGTGTTGGGCCACGTGGCCGCACCGGGCTGCGCCACCAATTGGGACACTCGCGGCCCGCATAAACTAACGGTGTGGCTTTACGCGGCCCGCATAAACTAAAGAATTTAGCGGAGTCCAGTTACACCCTCACACGGCCCGCGTTAAGTTTGGGGTGGGTCTACGCGGCCCGCCTCAACTTACTTTTTCTTGTTTTTCATTTATTTTTAATACTATATTATAATTCGGACTCGGTTTTCACGTATGGGATGTATTTCAGGAAGTGCAGGGTGTCAGAAAAATATTCGGGAGGGTTGTTATATTTTGGGTACAACTCCTGGATTATTTAATAAAATATATAGTGCACTCACATCAAGTATAGTAACCCAATTCTACTTTATCCCTACGTCACGAGACAGAACCCCAACGAATTTAGGCAGAGCCTTGACATACGTTACGGGGCCCTACGTCAGTCGGACAGGGTATCAGTGATCAGGGGCCACAATACTTAAAACGGGGCATGACTTTATTATTATTATTATTAAATGAAATAAATAAATAAATATATATAGAATAGAGAGAGAGTTCGAGAGCTAGAGATGAGAAAAAGAGTTAGGCAATTTGTTAAAGTTTACCTGTTGTCTATTTATACAACTTTTCGAAACTTGGAAATCAAGTAGAAAGATTCCTTCTGTTTCATGTCTTGACACGTATACACCAATGAAGTTTTAATTCTTTTTTAATTCTTCGTATATACCATATCACAAATTCATATGTAAGTAACTTTTAACATTATTTGATTATTTTATTATTTGATTATTTGATTTCATACGTCCATTTTAACTTTTGGTTATTATTATTATTATTTTATTAATTTATATATTATAATTAATTTAACTGCTTCACTTATTTGAAGCTTATAACTTTTAAAATATGATGTTTTATAAAATGATGAATATGCCATTAGAAACGAGAATATTTTTATCTACATTTTGAACCAAGTTTCATTAAAAACAGAGTAGGTTCAAATATAATGTATTTTTATAATTTAATTATTAAATGGTTCCTACGCTTGACACAATATACCTTATATTTCCATTGGTCAACTTACCCATGATGCATCCTTTTAATAACATAAGTTTTTATATAATTTATATAAATAAAATTTTTGGGAATGTTACATCCTCCCCACCTTGTTTTAAATCTCGTCCTCGAGATTCCCTAAAGTTTAGTTTTTAGGTATATTCTGGTCTTTATTTTTAAATTTCACTTTACTTTGGCCAGAACTATTCTCTATGATTTGAGATTCTTACCTTTAATTTGTATGATCTTTTAATGGATTTAAATTCTTCATTTACCTCTATAACTTCGAAGAGGTACAACTAAAGATTTATCAGTTAGGTATGTATTCCTGTCATTTCAAATAAATTTAAGGGTTCCGAATGGTAAATCTTAGTAGAATTATAGGGAAAAAGAGTTCTTGTAAGTATATCTAGTCGTGGTTACTTTTATCTTCTCAAGAGGTAAAACGACTCTTCATAAGTTTTTAGATGTTTTGTGTCTTAGCACAACTTTTGGTTACAGGCTTCCTAATGCATTAATAATCGCAAAGAGAAATCTTATACTTTCCATGGCGTCCCAACTTATAGGGTTCCCGTTGTTCATCTTGTCGCACGAGTTTCGAGACTGACGATCAAACGAAATAGTGTTTGATATCGGAATTATAGATGTATACGAGAGAGATTCCTGATAATTAAATCTAGAATTATCATTGACACACCTGTTCGTGATTTATCCCTAATTGTCAATCAATATGGTCTTTGGATTTCCTCATAGATATACATATCTATATAATCATATATTTCACATACTGTAATATACACACCATTCATCAGGTCAGTGTATTTAACAGATTCATATTTCCAAAAACAGGTTAGACATCAAATCATGGTACTATTTAGGGAATTCCATTAACATAACATATACCCCATCTCACCCGGTCTCGCCGGAGAGGTACCCCCATCTCACCCGGACAAGCTGGAGTGTATACCACATCATACCCAGTCTTGCCGGAGAGGTAGTTATCATTGTATTTCCCATAAATAGAATTTTCTCAAATAATGATTTCAGAAGTCCATCATTTATTATTGATTGTATCAAGGAACAAGGGAATTAGTATTCTCATGATGGATCATATTCTAAAACCGAGTAGTACCAATAAACAAGAAATAACAGTGGCCAAGTGTTATTGCTTATTTATCATACAGACACTGTTCTAGTTATCATCCTCACGGGATACCGATAACCATCACACTTTATCTACGCAAGTAATTGGCTTATCTCAAAGCTTTATACTAAGGCATGTTTCTTAGATTCAAGTCTAAATACTATCCTGGTTGTTACCAGTGAATATCAATATCCTAACTTTTTCATTTAAGCATAGATATTATTATGGTTGTGGTTTTCTTTTGGTTGGAGAATGGAGTTTCAAATATATCATTGTCTCCATTGATACTATAAGTAGGTTCAATGTAATAAATATGCTTACAGCTAACTCTATTCATGCTTATATATTATGAGATTCCGATGCACGGTATATTTTATTGAAACAGATGGTATTTTAAAACATAATAAGTTTCATGATTTATTCTTATAATGGCTTCATGTCTTTATAAGAATTACCAGTGCTATTTTCTCTTATGTTTATCTTCAGAAGATATTTGATTATTATATTGTGTATACCATCAGCAGATTGTATATACATGTGTATATTTATTATTTAGAAACAAACGAAATTTTCAAATCTCTAGTTTAATATTTAAACTTACGTAATACACACACATATATGTATGATATTAAATTATTTTATAATATCTATATAATCGATGGTACCAATCATCGAGCTCATTCCCATTACTTTATTTATCCTTTTATAATAGTATAAATTTCTTGTCAAATATACTATTTTGGAATTAAAAGTTTAGGGAAATAATTTACTCCAATTATAAATTTTCTGGACTCATAAGAACAATTTCATTTTTTTTTTTTTTTAACTAATGGGTTAAACTATACCAGGCTTACTATTTATATTACCTTAATAATTTCTGTTCAAGTAACCATCTATATATTTATTCCAATTATCACATTCCTACCTTTTCCTTTATAAGAATCCATTATAATATATTTTTAAGATTTAAAGGCATTATACATATGTGACTCATGACATGGTATTTATGGGTTACCCAGAGATATATATAAATTACTTTCTGTAATTGAAAACTTTAGTTATAACAATATAGCGGGTATATATATATAAAATTTAATATATATAGTCTAAACTTAAAACACATAACATTTATGATTATTTTGCCCTCTGTAGCTTACTTCATCCCATGCTATCAAAGTATGTCTATTTTATATTCAAAATATGTTAAGAAATATATATTCAAGATTTATTTTTCCAAGTGTTTAACTAAATAGATCTTGTATAGATTCACGTAACCTACTTTATAAACTTTATTTGTGTCACGGGTACATCACTGATATTTTATTACCACAATTACTTTATGAGGATTTCCATCCCCATTAACCAATCACAATTCAATCTCTTCTCTTTTATCTTTGCTATAATCTTTTTAAAGTATGAGAACTTCGAAACTACTTAAAGTAAGTTTAACATCCAATTTATCAACTCAACTCATTTACTAATATTGTATTATTTAGCTATTATACATCAGCCAAGCTGTCTTAAATACTTTTCTTTATAATTTAGGATACACAATCCTATAATTAATATGACTGGTTAATCTTATAATCTTATATTAATTATTTCCATGCATAAGACCTATTCTGGACATATCTTAATATTAAAGATTTGTAGAAATGTTTTCAACGTTTAGTTGGGCTTTTCTACGTAGTCCAACCAACCCAAATCTCAAAAATTTAAAAGATTTTATTTAATCATGAATATCCCTCATATTCATTTAACCATTTATTTTATCGCTAAGTATTTTAATAGAAACCTTTACAAATAATTTCATCATGAAAGTATAAATTCTTATGGTCAACTGGTTACAAACCAGAAGGAATAAAATAAAGTGGAAAATTGGTACACTTTGGTTTCAACAACTTGCTTTGGCTCAATCCACTAAAGCAATCTTTTTAATTTTATTAATTCTTAAAATCCTTTTGGTTAATTTAATAGCTTCGGTTTTATTTATCTAAATATAAATTATTTTGAAACAATATTATTAAAACCATAAAGTTTTAAAGTTTTATACCATATATTTCAATATATATTTTTAAACCAAAGTAAATGATTGGTTTCAAAAGAGAGTCATAAACATGACTGCTTTGTTAACAACTAACTTAGTTTGATGTATATAATAATGTTATTTGAGTAGGTGGTATTAATTATCACAGACAAATTTCTAGTATAAATATTTGGGTACCATCATAAAAATAGATTGATTAAAAACGGCGAACATTGCGACTTATATATATATATATATATGTATATTTATTGCAACTACAACTGGGGTTCAAAATATACTAGGAATTATGCATTCATAACTTATTTTACTCTATCTAGGTTATAGGAGTATTATGCTCAACATACTTTTATGTATGGTTTTATTCTATCTTTTTCTTTTACTAGGTTGTTTATTTAATGGGCAAAATTTCTTTTAAAATTTCTGGCTCATAGGTGGCATGGGTGCTGGTACTGGTTTTGCGGTTCAACTATTTAATATAAGTTAATATTTACTTCTGTAGTGGCTAACATATGGAGATTTACCCATTGTTTATCTTCCCATGGTAGGTTATTGCCTGTTTCCTGAGTTTGTGCATTTGTTTCCTTATTAATTATTACTTCCTTTGGTTGTGACTTCTTTATTTTCTTTATTTTCTCTTGACTTTTTTTTTTCTAGTAATCCTACTTTTCTTTTTAGTGGTAAATAGTTTCTCAGACTGTGCCTTACGAATAAAAATTCCCTTCTCAGTAGTATCCTGAGGGATTTGGTTGAAATGAGGTTCCCTTATTTTTCTTAAAAACATTAACTATTAACTCTCTTTTATACCGATTGTACAAACCATCAGACCCATTTTTTTTTAATGGTGTATTATAACGTATGTTTATTAGAAGTATACTATACTACGACGTGTATATTATTTTAAATACAATTAATATT
The DNA here is from genome assembly GCF_002127325.2 of Helianthus annuus. Lineage (NCBI taxonomy): Eukaryota > Viridiplantae > Streptophyta > Magnoliopsida > Asterales > Asteraceae > Helianthus > Helianthus annuus. The sequence continues at coordinate 143,060,255 of NC_035448.2, forward strand.
GTATATTAACACGATTTCTGGATTTAAGGTCAATTCAGGAATTTACCATAATCTATACCACCATTCATAAGGATAGATCATGGTATAGATCATGAAGTCTATGAATCAATTAAAATAACATACTTTTATTTATTTAAGGTGGATACATAATATTATTCGATTTCTTACGTAAGTTTATCATAAATTATGAATTTTAGATTTAATATCTAAAATTTATACCCATGATCTATGAATATTTTTACAAAATGAACGTGTATTAATATTTCCTAGTAAGGTTGATATACATAGTAGTATATACACACCCACACACATATATATATGTATGGTACATTCATTTATTTAAGAAGAGATCCCACTCAAGGTGATACCTTAAGTTACTAATTGCATAAGAGTGTAGTATAATACATCTGCCGAGGTAGCCTATGGGTACGTCTAGTCATATTGGTTACTCATACTCTGAACTCAAAACATAAAAATCACAATATAAATATTAAGATTTATCTACACAGAATAACACATAAATTGTTATATTAATTTCCTAACACAGAATTTAAAACTTAAGTGTCAGCAGAACACTTCTTTGGCTTGAACCAGTGGCATAGCTCTGATACCACCTCCTGTCACAACCCCCGATCCCTCGGGAACGGGCGGCCGTGAGCCAGTTTCGGTGGTATCGTGTATTGTCTAATTTGGCAGCGGAATTTTTTCATCAGGACCGTAGTTAGGAAATATTTTATCAGAGTAAAACCACCATATTTTCATTATATTAAACACATGGGATAAAACCCAAGTTTTTCCGTATATACATTTTCATAGGAATAAATCCTATTTAATAAAAACATCTAATTTATTTTAGGTAACTTTATTGCCACTTTTCCAAGCCTTCAGTGCTCTCCAGCTGGCTTTTATTGGCTTCATACTAAGTTACCTGAAACACGTGTTTAAAACATTTTATCAGCAGGAAATACTGGTGAGTGAATCCCAGTTTAATCAAGTTTAAATAGAAAGTCACAGTGAACAGTATTGAGGGCGCATCCGCAATTACATTTGTTTATAGGTAATACCAATTAACATCCATGGTACTGTCATCTGACTTATGGTCATGTTACTCCTCTCCCCAGGTGGTAACAAATTTTGTATACAAAACCCCAAATATACCATCATAATTGTATCCTTACAAATACTCAATAACTGTCATTTGCATGGAAAAGTATGCAAGGTTTTGTAAAAACTGTTAACAAAAAGGAGATTACTCACATTGCTATTATAGGACTTTCCTTTGTGATTCCCTGGTTATAGTCTAATTAAATAAACAATGCACACGCGTTAGTATAATAACCCATTTTAACATTAGTAATACCCTCCCCGAGACGGTATTCCAACGACTACGTCGGGCAGAACCACGACAGCCGTTACGGAACCCTTGATCAATCGGGCAGAGTATCTAATACGTATCCAGGGGTTATGATACTTACAACGAGGCAGAGCTTCGCTAATTAGGGGGGTATAATGCCCGCTTATATTGCCTAATATTCAGATTTTGAGAGAAAGAAACGATCGTGAACGAATTCTGAATGAAACCCGATGGCCTGCTTATATAGTTGCTGAACTTGACTCTCTCGCGGCCCGCGTAATACATGGGTAGGGTTTACGCGGCCCGCGTTGACCTCCGGTCAATGCGTAGCTGGGCTGAGTCATCGAGTAGGTTTGCCGGGTGTTGGGCCACGTGGCCGCACCGGGCTGCGCCACCAATTGGGACACTCGCGGCCCGCATAAACTAACGGTGTGGCTTTACGCGGCCCGCATAAACTAAAGAATTTAGCGGAGTCCAGTTACACCCTCACACGGCCCGCGTTAAGTTTGGGGTGGGTCTACGCGGCCCGCCTCAACTTACTTTTTCTTGTTTTTCATTTATTTTTAATACTATATTATAATTCGGACTCGGTTTTCACGTATGGGATGTATTTCAGGAAGTGCAGGGTGTCATAAAAATATTCGGGAGGGTTGTTATATTTTGGGTACAACTCCTGGATTATTTAATAAAATATATAGTGCACTCACATCAAGTATAGTAACCCAATTCTACTTTATCCCTACGTCACGAGACAGAACCCCAACGAATTTAGGCAGAGCCTTGACATACGTTACGGGGCCCTACGTCAGTCGGACAGGGTATCAGTGATCAGGGGCCACAATACTTAAAACGGAGCATGACTTTATTATTATTATTATTAAATGAAATAAATAAATAAATATATATAGAATAGAGAGAGAGTTCGAGAGCTAGAGATGAGAAAAAGAGTTAGGCAATTTGTTAAAGTTTACCTGTTGTCTATTTATACAACTTTTCGAAACTTGGAAATCAAGTAGAAAGATTCCTTCTGTTTCATGTCTTGACACGTATACACCAATGAAGTTTTAATTCTTTTTTAATTCTTCGTATATACCATATCACAAATTCATATGTAAGTAACTTTTAACATTATTTGATTATTTTATTATTTGATTATTTGATTTCATACGTCCATTTTAACTTTTGGTTATTATTATTATTATTTTATTAATTTATATATTATAATTAATTTAACTGCTTCACTTATTTGAAGCTTATAACTTTTAAAATATGATGTTTTATAAAATGATGAATATGCCATTAGAAACGAGAATATTTTTATCTACATTTTGAACCAAGTTTCATTAAAAACAGAGTAGGTTCAAATATAATGTATTTTTATAATTTAATTATTAAATGGTTCCTACGCTTGACACAATATACCTTATATTTCCATTGGTCAACTTACCCATGATGCATCCTTTTAATAACATAAGTTTTTATATAATTTATATAAATAAAATTTTTGGGAATGTTACAAATCTAACCTTGTATTGGTCATCAACTCCTAACACTTCAAAGATCTTCTCAACATCGGCTATCTAGTTTCTTACTTCAATTAGGGTGTAGAGGCGCTACTGAAAGATTATGGGTGTTGCTTTTAAATCGCTGGAGCCACATGTGGATGTCTTCCGCAATGTTATTAACAACACCACTAGGATTGAGTTTAGCACATTCCTCAAAGCGAGTATGCTAAATGACCCACTCTATGGTTTGCGCAAAAAGATTGGAGAGCAGTCCGGAAAAAGCTTAGTTGATAGTTGAGACGACATTTGGATCAACGAGAGTTTCATTCGAAGCAGTGTCATTCGGCAAACCGTTAAAAAAAAACCCTATACCTACCTAAATCACTAACGTACCTAAGTCCTAAATTACCTAAGTCCTAATCTACCCATTCCTAACAGTAGAGGTGTACAAAACAGGTGTCGCGCCCTACCCGGAACAGGGTAGGAACCATGTCACACCCCCAAAATACCACCTAGGGAATGTCCCTGTTAAGCGTGTGACGTACCAACAACGAGCCACTAATTACATTGAACACATATAAGTTTCTAAATAAAATACTCAATTATTAATGAAAATACCATTCACGAGTTTAAATGAAAACTAATATGTTCAGCGGAAGCAAATAGTAAACCAAAGTTAAACTGTTTCAACCAAGGTATAAAATCAATGAGTCAATCATATGAATCCCTCCAGTCGGCCCATGACCACTCCAGCTACACCAGACAGCAAGTTCCAATCCAAGACATCTAACGACCTGCGAGCATGCAACAAGTGTATCAGACAACGCTGGTGAGTTCTTAGTTTTACGAAAAGGTTGGTTACCAAGTGTTTAGTTAATCCATTGAATTTAAATCCGAAAGTAATGTTGATAATATCTCGATACTGAACAAGACGGCTCGCTCCTGATGTATGTTTTGCCCGTTCCCCAGTGCTCCTATCAAAGTACCGGGCCCGACTGGGTCATTAGTTCACAACCGTCCTCCCCGGTACGGCGTGAGGGTGCCAAACCTAAGTAGCGCTACCAACTAATACCCCGTTACCTCACCGGTAACAAAAGCTGGGACTTAAGAGATAGAGAGTGAGAATATTATCCAACATCCCAGTTTTACCCAAAAGATTTATCCCTCCCCGGGATACCCACTGACTGTCCCAAATCACCGGGACGCATGCTCAAAAGTAATGAACTCACCTTAGATTTGCTCGCTAGATTAAATCACGTATCCCAAGTTGGTCTACCAATCCCTATCGTAGTTACCGATAACAATTAGTTTTGTAAACCCTTACTTAAGTGTTCCGTGTATATACATATATTTATCACACAAATGGCACTCACTTAGTTTCATACATGTATTAACAGTTGTTCATGTAACATAAAGGCCTCTTGCCATCATGGTTCTCATAGCAGTTGGTATGTTACACACACTAGTCATTTACATCCTAGCTATACATGCAACCTAATGGTATTCACATAATAATCTTTCAAATTATAGTTGCAATATGAAATAACATAACGGTTTTACCATGCAACACATCATTCACGTAAACAAGGTTCAACATGCCATATACAAGTTTTATTCCACAAGTTCAAGTTCCAGACAACACTATCTAGTACCAATTCGATGGCCCTGTTAGATCCTTATGACGCAGCCCGTTGGTTAGCCCATTCGGCCCAACAATTCACATTGGGCCGTGCGGCTGGTTTGTTGGTTTCGGCCCAACCCAGCTACCCTTTTTAACGTACCCCTTTTTAAACGCAGCCCACACGAAAACTCAGCCCACTCGGATGTGTCATTTTACCGCGTGGCCCAACAACACCTGGGCTTGCTGTTTGATTTGCACCTGGTCCGGCCCAGACTAATACTCACATGTTTTATATCCTATATTTCATGTTTTAACCAGTTTCCAATTTGACATAGTTGATTAGGTTTAACATTACATCCATAATCAGTAATACCCTATACCTAGTTAAGACCAAATGGTGATTTACACTTCCAGATTCAAATAGCCGATTTACTAATTTACTCACTAGTCTTTCAACCAAGAAACTGATCAACTCAAAATCTGTAACTTAGCCATTTAATCACACTCATCATATGAACACTATCATCACATCATAGTAACAAGTAATCTAAATTGTTTAACAAACACATGAGCGTAACCTTCAATCAATTAGCACACACACACACACACACACAAACACACACACACACACACACACACACACACACACACACACACACACACATATATATATATATATACAACACTCTTCAAACCAATGATCGCTACCCAAACTTATTAGCCCAGCCCTATTGTTTACACATAAAACCTCAAACATCCCCATAGACACGATCAGTTTATACAATGAATAAAAAGAATCATAAGTTCTACAACCAACAGGTTCATTAATCCCATTCAATATGTCACCATAATTAATTTCCATGTCATGCAAGGTATATATATTATCACATGCACCAGTCCTCCTTCATACACAGATGTAGGGCTTACATAATTTATAAGTTACTGACACAATATTGGAATTCCCACTTTTCTTGATTAAATCAATTCCACGGCACATGAGCCGCCGTTTTTATTCAAACTTATCTAACTTTTTCAACCATTAACTTCAGTTCCATTGGACCGATAAAATAATGTTACATCGCAATCCATTATGAATCACAACTTGAGCATCATATAAGTCAATCAGCAGCAATGGAGTTTAATATTAAAGAAATCGCTATTAGGACAAACCATTCGCACACAACACTAATAATCATGCAATCTTATCATATCATTATTAATCAATCCCAAGATCATACCTAGTCTATGCACCCATATATTCACATATCATGCATAACCCTATTTAACAAACTAATATAAATTGCATGATGAGAAGACATACCAATCGGAGGAGTATATGCAGATGAGAGGGTTACGAGAGAGAAGGGGGAGGGGGTCGTCCACTGTCGTCGCGATTCACAAGAGGTTCACAAGAGGAGTGGGGTTGTTTAAGGTTTGAAATTAACCTATGTATCCTTATACATAGTATACGTAAACAAGGAATAAGGTAATGGGCTCGATTTTGGCTTGGGCCTGCGAAGACTGTCCAGCTAAGCTAAACATATATGGAATCCGTAAAAAGGAGTGGGCTCATGCGTCTCAGACTGGGTTTCACACGTATATGGGTCGATATGATATGTATTGAGCCATTTAGCCAAGAGGTGTGTGTGTCTCAAGTAGGTTTGCGGCCGAAAAGATTATACGGCCCAGTTTAGTTAATACCAATTTCCCGATAATTAACCAGCACATGAAAACATTCAATGGTTCCATTATAAATAACCAATACGCACAAAAACGTCTAATGATGCAAGAGTGTAATGTGTAGGTAATTAAACGTAGAAACACATGCCAAAGATTGTGGAATATAAGTAGCGCTAACCTCAGAGATTCGGGTTGTCACAAACCAGGTTAGGCCCAATCGGGTATTAACCGACCAAGGTTTTTTTAACCAGAACCGGGTTTGGGATTTTATAATCATACCTACTATACCCGGTTATGGTAGGTTTAAAACTGCTTCCTACCAAAAAACCGGGTATAACCGGTTCTTGCTTAAAAACGTTTTTAAGCATTTTAATCCAAGTTATATTAAGTTTCTATGTTATACATATAAAAAACAAACATAACATTAATGAAAGTTAAAAAATCTTTATTTATTGATTCATAATATAGATAAAATACATAAAAATAAACATAAAAAAGATTTATTTCAATATAACTTTATTTATTACGAGTCGTCGCATCTTCGGTGAGTTTTCGTTGGATACACCCGAAGAATGTCCTTCTTCCACTTCTTCCTCGAGTACTCTTGCTTCTAGTATTATTTCATCTTCTAGGTTTGTCTTGTCTTGTACACGATCCACCGCATCCAAATGATCTTTTAAGCAAATGCACACCCCTAACGATTCGGGAGAGAGCCTTGTTCTTCGTATCGACAATACCTTGCCACTAAAAGAAAAAGCGGATTTTGAAGCTACCGTAGAAACTTGGACACTTAGTAAATCACGGGCCATGGCAGATAGAATATATTCTTTAGCCTTTTCTTTCCACTAAGCCAAAAGATCAAAGTTGTTATAAACTTCGGTAGACATAGTCGATACATAATTTGCATGACTATACCTACCAAGTTCAGTTATTGGGGAGTCACCCCTTTGTTGTTTGTTTCACTGTTTCCAATCAATATTCATCATAGTGATAATCGGGTCCCGTATTGAGCGTGAGGTAGAACTTGAGCTCAATTCTTAAGACGCGTTCATGTGTGTTGTTGGGCCATATTTATTTTAATAAAAATCAAACAAATTGTTCAAAGCTTTGTTAAATTTGGCTTTAGTTTTGCTTTCAAATTTGGTTGCCTTTCATGCATATTTAAATTGTCAAACATTTCGTCAATAAGTCGTTCTGTCACACCCCAACCGATGGCAGAATCATCGGGGCGTGACATTGAGAGAAACAGATTGTCCAAGAGAATCCATAACAACTATTAATGACAATATATTTAACGATAATGTCCCATACCACCGACATATAAAGTAAAAACAGTCATTACAGATAGCGTGTCTCAAAAACAAATAAACTATTCCGACAACTCAGATTTTTTATTTGGTGGGTTTCTAGACTTCCTACTCGATTCATCACAGCAAGCTTAGCATTCTATCAACCTGTCACATACGTTAAAATAGAGTCAATACATATAATGTAAAGGTGAGTACACAAGTTTGAGTAGCATATAGTATAGCGAAAGCGTTTACGCATAACCAGCATGTAACACGTAGAAATATGAATTAAGTAAGCTAGCTATCGACAATGACGCATGCAACCGACATGACTGCAAGTTGTAGAATGCGCTACACATTTTCACCACTGTGAACATGTGAAGTAAGGCCCTTAACAACCCCTGAATAAACAAGTGCTGAGTCCAAACTATAGTACTATCATTGCTAAGGTGTCACGACCCACGACCCCACCCTGGATGGAATCGGGAGCCGCGAACCAGTTCAGTGGTACCAGTGGTTATTTAGAAAAGTAGTGCAGCGGAAATTTCATCAGGACCGTGAGTTAGGAAAAATATAAGAGTTTAGAAAACACCGGATTTTATTTACTAAATAGATGGAATAAAACCATGTTTTGAAAGGTATCTTTAATATGGGATAAACCCGAATACATAAAACAACTTTTCTTAATTTAATTTAATTGATAAATTAAGCCACTTCTGTAAGCCTTTTGGTGCCGTATCCAACTCTTATTCCGATCTACTGTAATTACCTGAAACGCGTTTTAAAAAGGTTTTGTCAGCAGGAAATACTGGTGAGTTCATTCAATTTGTACGAAAATGACACATAGTTATAAATTACATCATAAGAGCGATTACAATGGCTTTTATCTTATTTTTATCTGGCGCCGTGTCACCTCCTGGTGACGATGGTCATACCACTATTGGGTCCTTTCACCCAAGTAGTGATGATTATCACTGTTAGGATTTATTAGCCTAACCGTGAGAAATTAGTTATGTGCACAATACCCCACTTACCAATGATTCAAGATAACCACGACTTAATCCCTGTAATTATAACTTTGAAAATAATTTGAGGTATTGTAAAATACTTTTGATAAAAAGAGAATGACTCACAGTATAAGCATGATTTAGCAAGCTTCTTGATTCTATTCCTTCTGATAATTAAGCGTATACTTTATTGTTCTGAATCTTCTGATGATTTAACAGCTTGTTTGATTGTAAGTGTGTAGTTGGGAGTATTCTGGTAGTTAAACATATAGTTTAACAGAATGGAATACGTATTTGTGTAAAACCCAAATCAAACCTAACGGTAGTCATGAGATTCGAACCTTTACAAAATTCACAAAGTATAATACTTAGGATTCCGTTTACCGAAATTCACAAATTACAACACTTTGGCATTCGTTAGTTGGTTCCTGAATCGATCGGACAGAACATCGCATTGGTGATTATTGGTTAGAACACCAACGTATAGAGAGAAGAATAGAAGGAATGAGCAAAGGAAAATGAATTCCTAGGCTTCTTATTTATAGGTAAGAAGTATGAAATTTCTAGCAAGTTTCCTATAGCTTTTCTAGGAAGCTAGCTATACATTTTCTAGGAAGCTTCCTACTCTCATATATCTATCCTCTTACACCTTCCTAGCACCTTCCTTTGATATTATCTATTTTATGTTTATATATATATTCATGTATATCTATTTAGGTGTTTAATAAATCTTACTTAGCTGATTAATTAATCTTACTTGGCTTAATTAATCTTGCTTAATCTTAATTAATCTCACTTAGCTTAATTAATCTAGCTTAGCTTAATTAATTTCGCTTAGCTTAGCTTAATCTCGCTTAACTAATTTATTCATACTTAACTTAATTAACAGATTAATTAATCTACTTAACTGCTAAGCTTATTTAACTATTAAGTTTACTTAGCTATTAAGTATTATAGCAGCTCCCTGCTTATTAGTTCTAATTTCTAGATACAATGGAACTCGTATTAACTCAATTCAACTTTAACGATAATCACAAGATAGAAACCTTCACAACGAATGACAAAGTGCGATACTTAAACATCCATCAAATTCACGACGAATGACAAAGTATAACCCGAGTTTGAGCAGCACTTAAACATCCATCAGATATTTTCAATCGATCGGACATTGAATCGTAGCAGCGATTAGAGTTATTACCCTAATAACGGGCAGAGTTTCGGGATTTAGAAGGTATCATCCCAAGCTATTATTTACAATAATAAAAGCTGAAGGAAAGAAAAGAATTGAGCAGTGATCGAGTTAATACCCTATAATCGTAGCAGCGTTTCCCTACCTAGAATTTCGAATGATGAACTGCTCATGCCCAGGCCATTTATAGCAAACTTTTGGGTTTTACGCGGCCCGCGTAAACCCTTTGATGTATCTTACGCGGCCCGCGAGGGTCATAAGGGTGGCAGTAGAGTTGCTGAGTCATCGGTGGTTGTGACACGTGTAACGACACGTAAAGTTTATCCGGAGATTTCAAGAGCTGTCGCGGCCCGCGTGAACTTGGAGGAACATTTACGCGGCCCGTGTGAAACCTTCATGCTTATCCTGTGATCTTCAATCCATCGCGGCCCGCGTAAGCTTAAGCTTACTCTTACGCGGCCCGCCTGAAACTCTAAATTCTTGATTTCTTGATTTCTCATGTACGTTAGGGTTTCAGGGGTTCGGGTTCCATTTACAGAGCATTTTAGGACATTTTTGGGTGAGTCGTTACATCCTCCCCACCTTGTTTTAAATCTTGTCCTCGAGATTTGGACTATGATATCTTCTTGGGGTTACGTTACTTCTTTCAATATATCATGGTGTCTGGGATGGAATCAAAAGATCAATATCATAGGATAGTTGGAATTCAATGGTTTTAAAATTTTAGTTTCAGGAATTGATGTTAACCAAATGGGATGAAATAATAACATTAACAAGTTTGGCTAAGTTTCATGAATCAAAAGATATTTGATAGGCATGAATTCTGAAATAAAATGACTTTGTAGAAACAATAGAATTCAATGTCAGAAGAGAACTTACTTTAATCAATTGAGGGAGATTATGAATTGATAAATATCTATTTGTGAATGGAAGTATGAAAAATGATTTGTCAATGATCAACCCGAAAATCAATATCGTTAACTTAAATGGTAAGGGTACACTGGATAATACAATAGAATCTAGTGTATCACGGTCTGAATACATAACTGTATCAGGACTATTAAAATGACGAATTAAACGAATGACGTATGAATAGGGTTTATTATTAGCACAGGCTACAAATTTATACGGACACTGCAAAGTGCTGTAAGAATTCAATAATTATGGTGACCGAATAAATTCCCCGTTTTCGAAATTGTAACACCTCGAAAATTCATGTCCAATAAAATAAAGACATGTGTCATGTGAGACAAACGTGTCAGGAATCCGGATCAAATAAAGATGTATGGTAGGATTTATAAGGGGTGACATGTTATTAAATTACCTCTGAGCGACCCAAGTTATAAATCCCAAGATCCTCGAGTCGTCTTGGTAAACATCTGATATATATATTTAGCCGGTTGTTTCTAAATAAATAAAATTTCCATTTTTGTATGGAAGAATTGAATTCTTTGAATTGTTACTACAACCTTCGGTAGATAAATTTTGGATTAAAAGAGTTACACTTGAAATTTAAATCATGTCCAACCTTTATGAAAAATCCAAGATGAATACTTGAGAATTCCGTCATTTCAAACCTTGCCATAAGGATCCAAAGTGAGAATGTTCATGCAAGGCATGCAAAAGCCTGCCCATATGGTCCCCTACAGCAGTAAAAGCCTAAGAATTCGACACTACACTTTTGCATGGTCAAAGTTTGGAAGTTTGCAAAATTTTTGGCTTCTGGCCATCGGTTACGGATCGTATGGCTTTAAGCTTACGGTCCGCAAGGAGCATATCTGGGCGCATCAGATCAGGGTCGGTTACGGACCGTATCCGTATAAGCTTACGGTCCGTAAGGGGTGGATACGAACCGCAAGGCATTCTGCTTACGGTCCGTAAGGCTGTCCGCTGGCAGCAAGTTTTGGACAGCTGCCTGTCCTTCAGGTTACACCGCCTTATTAGTGTGGTATTTGAATTCAGGGGCTTGGTAGGCAGTATATAGCCACATAGGGGCACCTGGGATCATCTCACAACAATTGTAGAGTTATTTGGCAAGATCTTATGACATTGGGTGCACTATATAAGAGCTTGAAGTTGTGAACTTGGGACTTGCTCATTTACAAACTTATTCAAGCATCTTGGGAGCTTCTCTGGATAGCAATCAAGTTTCTCTAAAGTCCCTAATCATATTTAGGACCATTGTAAGTGTTCCTAATCATTCTTAATTAAGTTTAGCTTAGTTAATTAGCTAAAAGTCAAACCGTCGTAATTAAGGTTTGACTTCGAGATTAATCAATAATTACTCAGTCAACTATCGAATTAAAATTACCTATAAGTAGGTAATTATGTGGGTAATAAACCTTTAAAAGGGTATTTTCAGATTCCCATTCTAACTATGTTAATTGTCGAGTCAAAGCTTACCTTAAAAAGTCAACATAACGCTTTATTCAATATTAATGCATAATTAGCAATGTAGGATACGTGCAATCTGTTTGATCATTAATATAACTTGGTAATTAATGTAAGAACATGTCCCAACTTGTTTAACTCGATAATTTTCAGTTTAGGCTCGGTTTGGAACCGAAAGTCGCATAGTTTGACCTCTGCTTTGACTTTCAGTTCTGGCCCGTTTAAGACAAGTTTAGGATTGCCTTAGAGCTTCTTTTGGACCTATATACATGTTAGTATAACCCTCTGTGATTATACAACTTGGTTCATTAGATATCCGATTCACATGCGTGTTTCCGTTAAATGCTTATATGTTAACCATTATGCCCAAATGACCTTAAAATATGATTTTTGAAAATATAAAAGGGTAGACACCTTAGCTACTGATTTATAAGCTTGCACCTAAAACTTGAGATCAATTGGAGGTATAGATTAAGAGTTATGCTCATTAGCGTAATTAGAAGCTTCTTTAGTAATTAAATGGCATAAATTGCATATAGCCTATCTAAACCCAAATTCTTATACAAAACTTTGTACCTACTGATATAAAATAATATTTTGGGATTTTTAAAGATTTTTATTCAATTTTAGGCTGAGCATAACTTAGTGTTCTAAGCTTAATTCGGCTAATGCCGATTTTGCCCTTTTGGGCTATAAAATGAGTTTTATAAATCCTATTGACCCCAAACCTTTTTCTACTGGTCTAATATGTTAAATAAAGTATTTTGAGCCTTCTGGAATTTTAAAAATATCAGCTTTCTATACCAAACCCGGAAATGGCTCCAAATCGCCTTTTTAAGCGTTTTTAACATATAGTATGTAATAAAACCTTTTTAAAACATATGGGGATGATACCTACTGATGTATTCAGTAAAATTTTATATTTTAACAGTAGGTGAATATTTTAAACTCAGAATTCCAATTTTGACCTTTAGGCCCATGTGAAATTACCAAAATGCCCCTACGGAGCATAGTATGGTTATAAGTAATAAATTTCACATATATATGATACCCTACTGTTATAACTTATTAAATTAAGTATATTTACTGATTTAATCAGACCTGTAACCCTGGTTATTATTTAAACTCTTTTTACACCCTTTAAAATGACCAAAATGCCCTTATGAGGCATAGTTTGGGTTTAAAACCATTTGGGGCATAATGGAAGGTATCTTACTGATATCACAACATGTTTAAGGCATATTAACTTAGGAAACTTGTATATGACTCTTATGGTTACTCGTTACGCACTTTACGCGTTCGGATCGGCTTATGTAACTAGTTTACCCATTCTAGCCGAAACGGGTCAAACCATATCATTTCTGTCTCAAAATCTAGAATGTGACTAAGTTACCCATATTAAACAACTATGCAAGCTTTTTGGGTCAAAACCACATTCTAAAGCGGTCTTCGCCTTATCGTGCGTTTAAACCGTAATCTTCATTTAAAACTAACCGGTCTAAGCTTAGGCTGAATTAAAAGACCCGTTAGGATTCTAATAGGTTATTAAAACCTTTATTCCAGATATAGGAGCCCAGTAAAAGCTACCTGTACTTGCTAATTTGATACGGCTGGGATTAAATTTATATTTAGCTCAGGTAAATACATTTAACTTATTTTCCCTTATACGGGCTTGGGATACGGTATATAAAATACCGCTTGGTCGGGTAATTGACCTTAACCGGTTGGTGGTTAAGTGTGGTCGAAATGACCCGTTTGAAAATGTTGTTTTGTTTGTTTAACGCCTTTGGGGGTTTAATGACCATGTCCCGGATATCATTGGCATCATTCAAAGAATGGCCACGACCTTAGCACACAGGTGTAGGCGTACACCCGTAGTGCATTCAAATCAATAAAGTATAATCGTCGGTACGAGAGAAGTCTCGCGGCAGAATTATACGAAGTGGTGTGTCTATTAATCTTTAACCCGGCACGACCCGGACAACTGAACGCATAACAAACATGTAATTCTTTTACAAGATTATAAGCAAATAATTATCCCAAGTTATAAAAAGTTTTGTGCCGCAGGCATTCAAATCAATTTTAAACCTTTTCAAAATAAGTCAGTTAAATTGTATTTACCAGTGTAAACTGACGTATTTTTCCAAAAAGGCTAAGTGCAGGTACTACGCGTAATAGGCTGGCCACTCCTTAGCATAAATAAAAGTCTCGCAAGCTTAGGATGCATGAAGTCTGTTGAATAAAAGTTTCCTCTTTGTTTGATCCGCCTGTGGATCTATTTCAACTGTTGTGATACTTGATATTACAATTTTATTTGGTTGAAATAAATCTATCTTTTGCTTCCGTTGTGCATTTATATTTTGTATTGTTTGACTATGACGATATCAACTACGTCACTAATCCCCCACCGGGCCCACCGGTGAACGTGGAAAATAGGGGTGTGACAGGTTGGTATCAGAGCCAACGCTGAGTGAATTAAACACTAGCCTTTTTTGTGTTTAATCTCAGTTAAATAAATGCACATTCCTCGAGTTCCGAGTCTAGACAAAGAACATAGGACAAACTCTGTGTTGTTTTGTTTTATTTGGTCTTTATTTTATTATATATTTGTTGTTGTTATCTTAATCATGTTTGCAGGTTAAGAATGCCGCCAAGGTTTTTGAGAGGAAGAGGCAAGGGCCCAGTTACGGGCCATGACCATGAAGCCGGGCCTTCGCACCGGCGTACCCCATCTATCACAATGAGCACTAGCCCCCAGGAGCCGTGGAGGGTTTACGTTGAACCTGGGAGGCGATCAGTCTCTTTGAGTTCCTCACCGTCCTATTTGCATTCTTTCGGGCTGCAATCCGAAAACGAGCCCGCCAACCCTCCGCCTTCCTTCATACCGTTGCAGCGGTCAAACTCGCACCATTCTTTTGGTGACCTTACCCCTACTTTCCAGAGCCGGTTCAACCCGGCTAATTTTATTCAAGAACCCGTGGGTTTTAACCCACTATGACCCGAGGATCACTTCTCGGGTGAAAATGACATGGATGAAGATACGGATCCCGTGGAGCCTGCAACCGGGACCCCGAACCACCCCATCGAAATCTCCGATGGGTCATCTTTTCATGGATCACCCTACCGTGGTCCTGATAGCTACCTGGCGAGGTTCAACCAGTGGGACGACTCAGAATCAACAAGCTCGAATGAAATAGAAATACGAAAATGACTTGTCAATTATTGAATTATGATATGAGAAAAATCAATGGGTTGACATTTATTGGATTATAAGGATACACCGATATACAACAAAGTTTAGTGTATCAATGTCTTAATACATAGTTGTATTAAGACCACTTTCAAGAATGAGTCAAGCGAAGGGTGTATATAGATTAGCTCAAGCTACAAGTTTATATCGACAACACAAGGTGTCGTAGTGATCGAAATAATAATAGCGGTGACCAAACGAGTTCACCATGTTTTAAGTCAAATGAAAGTTCAACAAAGTAAGTTTTGAATGTTTGTTTCAAACAAATCAAGTAGGATTTTTGATTGAAATTGAAACAACTGAATAATGTTTTTCGATCGAAGATGATAAAGCAATAAAGATTACGAAATGCTTGATTGATGTTGTAAGAACGACGAAGAGATACACTGAAATATGATATGAATTTGTGTATCATTATCTTAACACACGATTATGTTAAGATTGCTTGAATATGATAAACCAACAAAGCGGATTCAATATAAATAAATAAATAATTAAATCCGTATATGATGTGTGCAAATGAGATTAGCGCAAGCTTCAAATTTGGGATAACGTCACCACAAGGTGATCGTGATCAAAGAAATAATTTAATGAAGTTGAAGACCAAACAAGCCTGTTATGGTTCAAAACAAATAATGTGCTTGTTGGGACTATTTTGAATATGATAGCTTCAATCCATCATATGGGACCTTGAATGGAATACGTAATGCAAGCAAGTTCAAACAATGGAACTTGGTTTAAACACAACGAGTTCATGTATCAATAAGAAAGTTCTGACATGGTCACAACAAAAACCATGTATACCCTTCAAAAGAAAATCGAGTTTTTCAAGAAATTCATCGATTCGATATCAAAGAGTCATCGTTTTGCAAAAACGCGGTTTACAATGCAAAGATCAAGTATAGCGGAATGATATGTGAGTTTTAATAAAATAACAAATTGGAATGAAGCCCTCCTATGGTCTTCATAACTCAAACTAACCACATGCGTAACAAACAGTGTACGTGTAACGTGTGGATTTACCAAGAAATGAAACAACCAAATAAATATTCGCTATTATGAAAGAAATCCTCATGATGACCATTAGGGAGAGTAGAAAAGCAAAAGTTTACTTACTATATGCAGAAGTCAGAATTTCAACAAAAGAAATTTAAGAATTTTATCTGAAATTTCGTGTGATAAGGAAGTAAGGGGGATTGCAAAGGTATGTGACTTCTTTTGCAGCGCCAATAATTATGAGTCTGATTAGACTATGCATCGATTTGTGAAATCTTGTTCTAACGTACTTCAGCAAGTTTCATGTCGTTTGTAGGATCACGTGGCCAAGTGCTGCTTTTTGATTAGTAGTTCTTCCACTGACGGGATTGGCATCGTTGTTGTCATGCCAATCATGTTTTCCAAAGGCCTTGTCTTGAAAGTCGGGTGTGATATACTTCGACGTCCGCTGTCATATAGTTTAAGTTTCATGTGTATTTTTGTGCACTAGCACAACTTTACATGTTTTCCACTTACGTTAATAGTTTATGGTAATGTATTGAAAATTCTTATACTTTTGATGGCATACCAACTTAAAGGGTTCTCGTCTTTTATTTTGTCGCATGAGTTACGAGACATACGATCAAACGAAATAATGTTTGATATCGGAATTATAGATATATGCGAGAGATTCCTGATAAAGAAATCTAGATTTATTATTGACACATATGCTTGTGCTTTATTCTTAATTGACATTTGGAATGCCTTATAGATATACATATCTATATAATCATATATTTCACATGCTGTAATATACATACCCTTCATAAGGTCAATGTATTTAACAGATTCTTATTTCCAAAAACAAGTCAGATATCAGGTCATGATAATATTTAGGGAAATCTTGTCACTTGTTTGACATATTATATACCTCGGCTTATCCGGTTCTCGCCGGAGAGGTAACCCCATTATATCCGGACAAGCTGGAGAGTCTGCTACACCATACCCAGTCTTGCCGGAGAAGAAATTTATATTTCCCATAAATAGTATTTTTCTTAAATCATGATTTGGAAAGTGCATTATGACTTTCAACAAAGACCAAGCAAATTAGTATTCACATGACGGATCATATTCTAGAATAAAGTAGTATAAATAAATAAGAAATAACAGTGGTCAAGTGTTATTGCTTATTTATTATACTTGCAATGTTCTAGTTATCATCCTCACGGCATACCAAAACCCATCACACTTTATTTACACAAGTATTTAGCTTATCTCGAAGCTTATACTAAGACATCTTTTCTTAAGTTCAAGTCTAAATGCTATCATGTGTGCTACCACTTAATAGTAATTTCCTAACTCTTTTATTTAAGCTTAGGTATTATTATCACAACACCTATTGGCTTAAATCAGTGGCTCTGATACCACCTTCTGTCACGACCCCCGACCCCACCCTGGATGGAATCGGGAGCCGCGAACCAGTTCAGTGATACCAGTGGTTATTTAGAAAAGTAGTGCAGCGGAAATTTCATCAGGACCGTGAGTTAGGAAAAATATAAGAGTTTAGAAAACACCGGATTTTATTTACTAAATAGATGGAATAAAACCATGTTTTGAAAGGTAGCTTTAATATGGGATAAACCCGAATACATAAAACAACTTTTCTTAATTTAATTTAATTGATAAATTAAGCCACTTCTGTAAGCCTTTTGGTGCCGTATCCAACTCTTATTCCGATCTATTGTAATTACCTGAAACGCGTTTTAAAAAACTTTTGTCAGCATGAAATACTGGTGAGTTTATTCAATTTGTACGAAAATGACACATAGTTATAAATTACAGCATAAGAGCGATTACAATGGCTTTTGTCTTATTTTTATCTGGCCCCGTGTCACCTCCTGGTGACGATGGTCATACCACTATTGGGTCCTTTCACCCAAGTAGTGATGATTATCACTGTTAGGATTTATTAGCCTAACCGTGAGAAATTAGTAATGTGCACAATACCCCACTTTCCAGTGATTCAAGATAACCACGACTTAATCCCTGTAATTATAACTTTGAAAATAATTTGAGGTATTGTAAAATACTTTTGATAAAAAGAGAATGACTCACAGTATAAGCATGATTTAGCAAGCTTCTTGATTCTATTCCTTCTGATAATTAAGCGTATACTTTATTGTTCTGAATCTTCTGATGATTTAACAGCTTGTTTGATTGTAAGTGTGTAGTTGGGAGTATTCTGATAGTTAAACATATAGTTTAACAGAATGGAATACGTATTTGTGTAAAACCCAAATCAAACCTAACGGTAGTCACGAGATTCGAACCTTTTCAAAATTCACAAAGTATAATACTTAGGATTCCGTTTACCCAAATTCACAAAGTAGAACACTTTGGCATTAGTTAGTTAGTTCCTGAATCGATCGGACAGAACATCGCATTGGTGATTATTGGTTAGAACACCAACGTATAGAGAGAAGAATAGAAGGAATGAGTAAAGGAAAATGAATTCCTAGGCTTCTTATTTATAGGTAAGAAGTATGAAATTTCTAGGAAGTTTCCTATAGCTTTTCTAGGAAGCTAGCTATACATTTTCTAGGAAGCTTCCTACTCTCATATATCTATCCTCTTACAACTTCCTAGCACCTTCCTTTGATATTATCTATTTTATGTTTATATATATATATATATATATATATATATATATAATTCATGTATATCTATTTAGGTGTTTAATAAATCTTACTTAGCTAATTAATTAATCTTACTTGGCTTAATTAATCTTGCTTAATCTTAATTAATCTCACTTAGCTTAATTAAACTAGCTTAGCTTAATTAATTTCGCTTAGCTTAGCTTAATCTCGCTTAACTAATTTATTCATACTTAACTTAATTAACAGATTAATTAATCTACTTAACTGCTAAGTTTATTTAACTATTAAGTTTACTTAGCTATTAAGTATTCTAGCAGCTCCCTGCTTATGAGTTCTAATTTATAGATACAATGGAACTCGTATTAACTCAATTCAACTTTAACGATAATCACAAGATAGAAACCTTCACAACGAATGACAAAGTGCGATACTTAAACATCCATCGAATTCACGACGAATGACAAAGTATAACCCGAGTTTGAGCAGCACTTAAACATCCATCAGATATTTTCAATCGATCGGACATTGAATCGTAGCAGCGATTAGAGTTATTACCCTAATAACGGGCAGAGTTTCGGGATTTAGAAGGTATCATCCCGAGCTATTATTTACAATAATAAAAGCTGAAGGAAAGAAAAGAATTGAGCAGTGATCGAGTTAGTACCCTGTAGTCGTATGTAACAACTCTCACTAAAATTATTATTTATTATGTTAATTGTCCAATAGGAAACCCTAATTGAGAAACCCAAGTAATCCTGCATAAACCCTAAAATTTTCAGAACAATCAGAATCAGGATCAGGGCCCTTAAAACTCAAGGGGGGTAAACCCTAATTGACGATTATCTAAACAGTTTGTTGTCGAAATCAAATTTTAAGAAACAGTCAACTCAGCTAAGCTACAAACAGACGTGGCCACCCTATGCTAGAAGTAGGCCCATCGCGCCACGCGCGGGAGCCAGGTCCCCCTGGCGCGCCACGCGAGGGAACCAAAATTCCAGTATAAATAGGGGGTTGGCACTTGAATTTCTGCGTTAGTTCGACGTTCAAATTCAATTTGTACGCTGAGATATCATTTAAATACTACAAAACACACACAATCACTAAACGTTGCCGCGACAAACTGGGTAATAACTAGATCGCTATTACGATTCAATGTCCGATCGATTGAAACTATCCAATGAATGTTTAAGTATTGCCCTTTGTCATTTGTTGTGAGGGTTTAATCTCGTGAGTTGTCGTAAATGCTGTATTAGTTACTAACCTAGTTCGTGTGCATTGTTATTTAAATTATGTAAACAGGCTAATCAGTAGGCTAAACTCTGCCCGCATAAATCTGCAATGTGAGTCATTCTCTTTTTACCAAATTTGCTTTCAAAATCATGTTTGGTTTTAAAGTTATAATTACAGGGATTAAGTCTTTGTAGTCTTCAATTACAGCCGGTATGTGGGGTTTTGTATACATTACTTGTTATCCGTCATCATTGGACAACGGGTTAGCCAAGGGGTGATATGACCATAGTCACAGACACCATTGGACAACGAGATAGCCAATAGGTGGTCGAGTGACAAATACCGTGGGTATATGGTTGACATGTATAAACATTGTAATCGCTCTTAATACTGTAAATTATAACAAAAGTATTATTTTAGACAAAAAGAATGATTCACTCAGTATTTCCCCGCTGATAAAACCTTTTTCAAACATGTTTCAGGTGATCTGTTGTGATCCAGGAAAAATGCAGTGAAGCACCACAAGCGTAAGGAAGTGGCTCAATATAAATAAAGAAACATGTCTTGTAAAATAAAGGTTTCCCAGTGAAATCACTTTATTGTAAATTATAGGGTTTATCCCGAATTATGAAATAAATTAAACAAGCATTTAAAGTTTAAAAAGATCCTGATAACGTCTTCCGCTGTCGCATAAATTAAATACCACGGGGTTCCTGTCCCGCGGCTCTTGACCGGGTCAAACTGGGGCTAGGGCGTGACAGGAAAAGGTGGTATCAGAGCCACTAATTTAAGCCAATTTAGTATTCAGCAAAAATTTTATTGATTGCTATTTTTGTGATTATATGTTTTATTATTTGAATATTTGTTTACAGTATGGGTAAACAAAGACTTTCGGACATCTATCGTCAATTAGATAGTACACCAAAAGATAAGGGATCATCATCCTCAAAACACTTCGTAGATACTGAGGATGGAATATTTGTCCGTAAGGCACAGTTTGAGAAGCCACTCTCTCCTAATAAAAGAAGTTTGATTATTAGGAAAAGTCAGGAGAAAGGAAAGAAATCACAACCAAAGGAAGTGAGGGTTAATCAGGAAACCCAGAAAATAGGCAATAATCCACCATGGGAAGATAAGTTAGATGAAAAATGGGCAGATCTTTATATGTTGGCCATGGTAGCAGTAAATACCAACCTTTAAAACTACCAATACCCTGACCCAGTATTAGCACCTATATTACCTACAAGCCAGAAGCTCTAAAGAAAAGTTTACCCAGTAAATAAATAAGTTACAATAAACCCTAGTATGTTTTAATTTTCAGTTGTCCTTTGTATTAAATTAATCACATGGTACGCAATAATACTTAAATGTTTATCTATAAAATTTTATTATAAAAATTTTAACTTAGCATTTGTGTGCATTTTGCATATATGCTAAACAACATGAATGAGTTATTTGAAGCCCTTCAGAATCTCAATCTCTATCCTGTACCAATAGAAGTTTCCAAAGACTTTACTGGTTACATTGCTGATGTGGAGGAACCAATGGAATTTCAAGCTCCATGTCCGGAAAAATCAAAGCCTAAGAAAAGGAGAAGATATGTAGGATGGAGGAAAGTACGCAGGAGGAAACCAGCAACTAGGAAAGTTCCCAAAATAGAGAATCCCATGGATAAAGGAAAAGGGATAGAAATCGGAGAAAATTCTAGGCAAGCAGGAACAGAGATCGGGGAAAGTTCTAAGCGAACTAAAGAATTTCCATTTCAGGAGGAATTAGATCACCTACTGGCAAGCTGTGATATCATTAGACCTATCACCAACAATCTCTACCCTTAGCTTGCTGAAACCCAACTTCCAATAAATTTAGAACCAGCTATTCCAGACCCTCTAATCCACACCCAACCTTTAGGAGAAATGGACGAGTGGTGGACTAACGACTGGCAATTTCAAAACCTCCTTAATAACCCTTATACCTTTTTCCCTCAGTTCGACCCAGAACCTATACCAAACCCACCGATGAGTAATGAAAATTTAGCTGAACTCCGCCACTTTGGTGAGGAGCTGATAGGTGCAGGGAATAGGATCCGGGAGGTGGGAGAACAAATCTCCTGGAAGTACGACGAGAGGGAACGTCGCTTCTAAAAAGATGCCAGCTGACAAAGGAATAGTGTGGTTGGGAGGCTGTGTTTGTATAATAACAGTAATAATAAAAATATAACTCTGTAAAATAACTTAAAAATAAAACTTTTGTAAAATAACAGTGTGTACGGATGCCTAATATAATCTATAAAAATGGAAGTCGAGAAATCGACAATTTTGGCTATATGTGTGTTATAAAAGTTGGTATGATTATGTGCAATTGTTTTGTTATATTTAATTATCAATTATTTGACACTAATAATTTATACATATATTAATTACCAGATGGAAAACACTGGTAATGAACCAGTTAATGAGATAAACCAATCTGAGCAAAATCAGGAAAATCAATTTATGACCAAGCAAGATATCGAGAATATCGTTGCTCAAGGGATAGCCAATGCTATTCCAGCAATCTTGGCTGCTGCCCAGGAACCTGTTGAACCTCAACAAATTATTCCTAGTAAACGTACTCAAGAAGATAACTGCAATAATAGCATAAACGGATGCGGCAACCATACTAATCACGATAATGATCCACGGCAGGCCCTACTCCCTAAGAAAATAAAAGCTACAACGCCTGGTTGCACTTACAAAGAATTTCTTGCTTGTAAACTAGCTGAATTTGCAGGCAATGAAGGGGCGACTGCGACACTGCATTGGTTAGAGAAAACCGAAGTAGTAATTATGATAAGTAAATGTGCTAAAGAAGACAAGGTTATGTATGCGTCACATCTTTTTAAAGAAGGGGCGCTAGAATGGTGGAGTACGGTACTACAAGCCAGAGGAAGAAATATGGCCTATGCCATGAATTGGGAAGGATTTAAGCAGCTGATGGAAAGAAAATTATGTCCCGAATATGAAAAGGAACAAATGGCAAATAAGTTCCTGAGCCATCGTATGATGGGTGTAGATTGTCGAGGATATACTTCAACATTCTTCGAGTATGCAAGAGTGGTACCAACCCTAGCTTCGCCAGAACCGGTGCTTATTTCCCGTTATATTTGGGGATTGATTGGCGAAATCCGTAATATCGTTAAAGCTACGAGACCTCGCACTATAGACGATGCGGTAGAACTAGCTAACACCCTAACTGACGAACTGGTACGTACAAGAGAAGAAAACCGGAAGAAGGAATTGGCTCAGAAAATTACCCAAGGATTCGTATGGGTAATAATAGCAAGTTCAAGAAGAGGGGAACCGGGCAATCTTCCACTCCGCCTTTCTGCAAGAATTGCAGAAAGAAACATTTTGGAAAATGCAATGAAACCTGCAATTTTTGCAAAGTTATAGGACATCGTGAGGAAGATTGTTGGAAAAAGACCAGGATTTGCTATAACTGTGGAGAAACCAGGCATTTCAGAACCGAATGCCCCAAATTGGTCAAACCAGCAGACAACAAAGTTAAGACAACCGACGGAACTACTAAAAAGAATGCCAGAGTATTCCAGCTGACCACTCAAGAAGCAGAACTCATTCCCGATGTGATAGCTGGTACGTTCCTAGTTCACAACGTGTATGCAAAAGTATTATTTGACTCTGGTGCAAACCAAAGTTTTATTAATACTTCATTCTGCCAAGCTCTTAATATACCATTGACCAAACTTAGGTAGATTTTTACAGTTGAAACGACAGATGGAAATTCTGTTAACATAGATAAGGTTTTACGAGAAGAAAAGATAGAACTCTTAGGCCATAAATTTTCTGCAAACCTGTTACCTATGAAATTAGCCGGATTCGATGTGGTGTTAGGAATGGATTGGTTAGTAGCCAACCATGCTAGAATTCTCTGTGAAAAAAAATTCCGTAGAAATCCATATGCCTACAGGAGAAGTAATTTCAATCACAGGAGATAAACCTCGAAAGCCACTGAAATTCATTTCAGTAATGAAGTTGGCTAGTTATTCAAGAAAACAAGAAGTAGTATACATGATTTCAGTAATCATTAACACAAAAAGTAAGGAACTTAAGGAAATCCCAGTAGTCTCAGAATACTCCGATGTATTCCCAGAAGAATTACCTGGGTTACCACCCGATAGGGAAGTAGAGTTTAGGATTCATCTAATTCCTGGAACTACACCAATAGCCAAAGCACCTTACCAGTTAGCACCCACTAAAATGCTAGAATTGAAAAAGCAGTTAGATGAATTACTAAGCAAAGGATTTATACAACCTAGTTCATCCCCTTGGGGAGCACCAGTGTTGTTTGTAAAAAAGAAATATGGGTCAATGAGGATGTGTATTGATTATAGGGAATTAAATAAGGTTACAATTAAGAATCGATACCCATTACCTAGGATTGATGATCTTTTTGATCAACTCCAGGGAGCTAGGTATTTTTCTAAGATAGACTTACGCTCCGGATACCATCAGTTGAAAGTACAAGAGGAAGATATACCTAAAACTGCTTTCAGAACTAGGTATGGTCATTATGAGTTTACAGTCATGCCCTTTCGGACTAACAAATGCTCCTGCAGCATTCATGGACACGATGAATCGGATTTGTAAACCATACTTGGATAAATTCGTAATTGTCTTCATCGACGATATACTTATTTATTCCAAAAGTCAGGAAGAACATTGTGAGCACCTGCATGCACTCTTAACTTTGTTAAGAAAGGAAAAGCTTTACACCAAATTCTCGAAGTGTGAATTCTGGCTGCAAGAAGTGCAATTTTTAGGGCATATGGTAAATCACGAAGGTATTCATGTAGATCCTTCTAAAATAGAAGCAATCACCAAATGGAAGGTCCCGCAATCAGCTATGGAAATTAGAAGCTTTCTAGGCTTAGCTGGATACTATAGATTATTTATTAAGGATTTTTCTAAGATAGCTGTACCCTTGACTAAACTAACCTGTAAAGCAGTTAAGTTTGAATGGGGACCTAGGCAAGAAGAAGCTTTTAAGATATTAAAGAAAAAGTTAACAAATGCTCCAATTCTAGCCTTTCCAGAAGGGACGGAAGATTTTGAAGTATACTGTGATGCTTCAAAATTAGGATTAGGATGTGTACTAATGCAACGCAAGAAGGTAATTGCGTATGCCTCAAGGCAACTGAAGAAGCACGAGGAAAATTATACGACTCATGACTTAGAATTAGGATCAATAATGTTTGCCCTTAAGATCTGGAGACACTATCTATACGGTAGTAAATTTACAGTCTATACGGATCACAAGAGTTTAAAGTACATATTTGGGCAGAAAGAGTTGAATATGAGGTAAAGAAGATGGATGGAAATCCTGAGTGACTACGACTGTGATATTCAATATCACGAAGGAAAAGCAAACATAGTCGCTGATGCTCTAAGTCGTAAGTATCATGAAAAGCAAAAGCAAATTCGTGCTCTTAGATTAAATCTGCAATTTGATTTAATGGAACAATTAAAGAGAGTTCAAGAAACAGCAATCGAAGACGATGCTGAAGGAATGAAAGGACGAATAAAAGAGTTAGAGCAAGGAAATGATGGAATTTGGAGATTCCATAAGAAAAGAATTTGGGTACCTAAGCAGGGAGAATTAAGAGATAAGATTCTAGAAGAAGCTCATAAATCTAGGTATACCATACATCCAGGAAATAACAAAATGTACCAAGATTTAAGAAATAATTTCTGGTGGATAGTTATGAAAAAGGACATAGCTAAATATGTATCTAAGTGTCTTACTTGTTCGCAAGTAAAGGCAGAACATCAGAAACCTTCGGGACTACTACAACCGTTAGAAATGCCTGTATGGAAATGGGAACTCATAACAATGGATTTTGTTACTAAGTTACCCAAAACCAGAAAAGGTAATGATGCGATTTGGGTAATTGTAGACCGATTAACCAAATCAGCTCATTTTCTACCCATAAAAGAAACCTTTAGCATGGAAAGGCTAGCCAAGTTGTACGTAGACGAAGTAGTATCCTTACATGGAGTTCCGCTCTCCATTGTATCGGATAGGGATAGTCGTTTCACTTCCCATTTCTGGACTAGTTTTCAGGAAGCAATGGGAACCCGACTAAATTTAAGTACTGCATATCATCCACAAACAGACGGACAAAGTGAAAGGACAATACAAACTTTAGAAGACATGCTCCGAGCATGTGTAATCGATTTTGGTGGTAACTGGGATAACCACCTACCCTTAATTGAATTCTCCTATAACAATAGTTATCATTCAAGCATTGAAGCTGCCCCATTCAAAGCACTGTATGGACGTAAATGTAGAACTCCAGTTTGTTGGGCAGAAATAGGAGAAAGTCAATTATCAGGTCCTGAAATTGTGCAAGAAACCACTGACAAGATAACTCAAATCAAAGAAAGACTGAAAACGGCTCGAGATCATCAGAAAAGCTATGCAGACAATCGCCGCAAGCCGCTAGAGTTTCAAGTTGGAGAAAAGGTACTTTTGAAAGTTTCTCCTTGGAAAGGAGTAGTACGGTTTGGTAAGAAAGGAAAGCTGAGTCCAAGGTACGTATGACCATTTCCAGTAATCCAACGAATAGGACTAGTTGCCTATCGTTTACAACTACCAGAAGAATTAGCTGGAGTACATGATGTGTTTCATGTATCCAACCTCAAGAAATGTCTATCTGACGAATCCCTGGTAGTACCTTTTCAAGATATAGAGGTAAATGAAAAGCTGAAATTTATGGAAAAACCACTGCAGATAGAAAATAGAAAGATCAAGTTTCCTAAGCACAAACGACTAGTGCTAGTCAAAGTCAAGTGGGATTCAAAAAGAGGACCAGAATACACTTGGGAGCTAGAAGCAGAAATGAAGCGAAATATCCTCATCTATTCCTGTAAATCTCGAGGACGAGATTTTTATTAAGGTGGGGAGGATGTAACAACTCTCACTAAAATTATTATTGATTATGTTAATTGTCCAATGGGAAACCCTAATTGAGAAACCCAAGTAATCCTGCATAAACCCTAAAATTTTCAGAACAATCAGAATCAGGATCAAGGCCCCTAAAACTCAAGGGGGTAAACCCTAATTGACGATTATCTAAACAGTTTGTTGTCGAAATCGAATTTTAAGAAACGGTCAACTCAGCTAAGCTACAAACAGACGTGGCCACCCTATGCTAGAAGTAGGCCCGTCGCGCCACACGCGGGAGCCAGGTCTCCCTGGCGCGCCACGCGAGGGAACCAAAATTCCAGTATAAATAAGGGGGGTTGGCACTTGAATTTCTGCGTTAGTTCGACGTTCAAATTCAATTTGTACGCTGAGATATCGTTTAAATACTACAAAACACACACAATCACTAAACGTTGCCGCGACAAACAGGGTAATAACTCGATCGCTATTACGATTCAATGTCCGATTGATAAACTATCCAACGAATGTTTAAGTGCTGCTCAAATTGGGTTTATACTTTGTCATTCGTCGTTAATTCGATGGATGTTTAAGTATTGCACTTTGTCATTTGTTGTGAGGGTTGAATCTCGTGAGTTGTCGTAAATGCTGTATTAGTTACTAACCTAGTTCGTGTGCATTGTTATTTAAATTAGGTTAACAGGCTAATCAGTAGGCTAAACTCTGCCCGCATAAATCTGCAATGTGAGTCATTCTCTTTTTACCAAATTGGCTTTCAAAATCATGTTTGGTTTTAAAGTTATAATTACAGGGATTAAGTCTTTGTAGTCTTCAATTACAGCCGGTATGTGGGGTTTTGTATACATTACTTGTTATCAGTCATCATTGGACAACGGGTTAGCCAAGGGGTGATATGACCATAGTCACAGACACCATTGGACAACGAGATAGCCAATAGGTGGTCGAGTGACAAATACCGTGGGTATATGGTTGACATGTATAAACATTGTAATCGCTTTTAATATTGTAAATTATAACAAAAGTATTAATTTAGACAAAAAGAATGATTCACTCAGTATTTCCCCGCTGATAAAACCTTTTTCAAACATGTTTCAGGTGATCTGTTGTGATCCAGGAAAAATGCCGTGAAGCACTACAAGCTTAAGGAAGTGGCTCAATATAAATAAAGAAATATGAAATAAAGATTTCCCAGTGAAATCACTTTATTGTAAATTATAGGGTTTATCCCGAATTATGAAATAAATTAAACAAGCATTTCAAGTTTAAAAAGATCCTGATAACGTCTTCTGTTGTCGCATAAATTAAATACCACGGGGTTCCTGTCCCGCGGCTCTTGACCGGGTCAAAACGGGGCTAGGGCCGTGACATCGTAGCAGCGTTTCCCTACCTAGAATTTCGAATTTAAGCAGAAAGAAACGATTTTGAATGAAGTTTTCGAGCACAGATGAACTGCTCATGCCCAGGCAATTTATAGCAAACTTTTGGGTTTTACGCGGCCCGTGTAAACCCTTTGATGTATCTTACGCGGCTCGCCAGAGTCAGAAGGGCGGCAGTAGAGTTGCTGAGTCATCGGTGGTTGTGACACGTGTAACGACACGTGTCCTAAAGTTTATCCGGAGATTTAAAGAGCTGTCGCGGCCCGCGTGAACTTGGAGGAACATTTACGCGGCCCGTGTGAAGCCTTCATGCTTATCCGGTGATCTTCAATCCATCGCGGCCCGCGTAAGCTTAAGCTTACTCTTACGTGGCCCACCTGAAACTCTAAATTCTTGATTTCTTGATTTCTCATGTACGTTAGAGTTTCAGGGGTTCGGGTTCCATTTACAGAGCATTTTAGGACATTTTTGGGTGAGTCGTTACATAAGGTGTCAGGCAAACAATCACTGTGTAAACATAACATACAAGCATTCATCGAGTCACGTATAACATGCGAGAATGGTTAGCATTTAAAAGTGTTGAGTATTGTGTGCGTTGTGTGTTGATATAGAACGTATGTAACGCCCAAAAGTGTGTTAAGCGAAAAAGGGTTCGAGTATACTCACAGTTTGTGTTTAACAAATAAACACAGCCTTGAATTGGATTGAAGGGAGCGCGTTGGAGTTAGCCTGAGCATTGAACAGTAGCGTAAGCGTTGAACAGTGCGTAAACAGCGTGTCGGGAGAGATAAGTGTTGAATGGTGAGTCGAACGAATGTATACCCGTTTGATCGGATGGTCATCCGAGCGGATGACCATTCGAACGGATGACCATTCGAATGGATGGCCATTCAATTATGATGTGAGTGTTTGTAAATTGTTTCAAAAACTTTTGAAGTTTTCGTTGTAGTATTTAAACAATGAAATGTATAGTTGCCAAGTCATCCGGTCGGATGGTCATCCGAACAGATGGCCATTTGATCGGATGGCTATTTGATCGAGGAACTATTAGTTTGAAGTTTTGAGCAAATTATTTTGAACAGGAGATAGTACAAAAGACAAGTCACCTGGTCGAATGGTCATCCGATCGGATGGCCACTCGAGTGGGCAACCCGTTGTTTGAAAACTTGTAAAATTCTCTAAGTTAAAATGTTGAAGTGTAGCAGAGACGGCGTGGTGACATGTCAAACAACGGAAACACACCAAAGGTCCAGCTCAGTCGATCAGATGGGAATCACCCCATTCGATCAGACTAACTATCCTTGTTGGAGTTTCATGTTCAACCCGTGAATCGGTCGTCTCTCTGGTGGGAATCCGTTTTCAGACCGGTTCTCAGCTAGAGAATGAGTAGAGAGCCTGGATGAGTCTAGATTCCATCGGTTCTTTGTAGAATGTTGAAGAAAGTTGAAGAAAGATGAAGAAAAGTTTAAAAACTGTTGAAAATGTTGGAATCTTGTTGAGATTCGTGCTAAATAATGTGGAAATCCTTTATATCTGAACGAATCTTGATGAGATGATGTCACACAACAGTTTGCTTACGCAACCGAGTGAGAACTACCTTCAAGGAGTCCAAACCATGTGATTTCAAGATGAAAACCAGTGATTTTGATGGAGAAGATGATGTAGAAGTGTGTAGTGATGATGGAAGTATAATATTTAGGGAAAATACTTACGAAGTGGCCTTGAATCGAGAGAAAAGTGCCTGAGAATGAACTGGGAGCGAGTTGGTCGAATGGAGCTGTCGCATCAGTTAACAGTAGCATGTACGGGCACTATTTATAGGCTGAAAGAGATTAAGGCGGTGGAGAGGAGTGTCGAATGGGCGTCCGATCGGATGGTCATCCGGACGGATGTCCATTCGGACAACCGTGGTGCGCAAGTTAGTTTTCCAACTTTCGTTTTGTGAGTTAAGCGTTGCGTTGCGTTTAAGCGAGTTGCGAGTAAGCGTTGCGTTGAGATTACCACATAACGTTAGACAAGTAATCACACAAATAACACACATAACACATAAAATGCATAAAAGTAAATCTGTGTTTCGAGTTTGCGTTGAGATTGCACTGCGATAGCGTTTAGTATAAGCATGCGATGTAATATGCGCCATAATGCGTGTAAATAGTATGCGTTGTAAACTGCGTTAAATGCGATAATTGTGTTTTGAATAAGCGTTGTGAACGCGTTGTAGAACATAGTTTAAAATAGTTAACCCGTAGCGATAATCGGAATCTCGAGATTACAAGTTAATTAAGCAAGAAATGATAGATCTAAGTAATGACCTGAAAAGTCAGGTTGTTACACGTTCAACCCTCAGAACGTTTAGCATAGGGTTTAAGCCAAACAAATTATTTCTACTTTCAAATTTTTTGAAGTTTAAAGTCACTAAAAATACATTCGTAAAAACTTTACAAAATGTGGGATGGTAAACCCTGGATAATTTTGTTGTTGCCATTTTGAAAACATCAAGAAATTGAGTGATGTTTTCAAAAATATGCAACCATACTTTGGAGAAAGGGTGCAAGTCATATGTAGCATTTAAACTATTATGAAAACTTTCTAAATGACCCATTTGGGACAAAGCACTTTCAAGCATGATAAGTTGAATTCTGATGAGTCAGTACGTTTTTTTAATGTGTTTAAGCGTTTTTGAGTTGGGTAATCAATCAATACAACCCACAACTATTTATACTTGATCTTAGAGGCCAAATACTTATTTGAATTGTTAAAATCGATCCCAACGACTCTATAATTGTTTTAACTTGTAAAAAATCGATTCATGTGCGTTCAACGGCAGGAACCGGGTACAAATCGATTCGGGTAGTACACGGTTTGGAACCGAATTGGAAAAGGGAACCAGGTTGGAACTATCGGATATATATAGGTCGATACTATAACAACCCTCCTAAAATATTTAAAACATCCCTATACGTCCTAAAATACACCCCGTATACGAGAAATAAGCCCCAAATACTTTATTTTATGAAAATAAAATAAAAACAAAATTTAATGGTTCCTGGCGGGGCACGACAGAGCCCTTGAAGGTTGTCGCGGGGCGCGAGCGCCTGGCCACCCGCCCTCACCCCCTGCTGCCACGTGTCATGTGCGTGTCGAACCTATGCGTGTGACTGGTCAAAGCTACGCCCTAGACCCCCTAGCTCGCGGGCCGCGAAAGCCACCCTTGGCTACGTCGCGGGGCGCGAGGGACTGCCGAAACAGCCCTATATATAGACGCGATCAGCATTTCATTTTCGTCGTTCAAATCTCATGCTTCTCTCTCAATTTCTGAATTATAGAATTATTATACCAACTAAAATAGCGAAGCCCTTCCTCGATGTAAGTATCATAACCCCCAGTTACGTATTAGATACGCTGCCCGATTGATCTAGTGCTCCGTAACGCCTGTCGAGGCTCTGCCCGATGTAGTCGTTGGAGTTCTGTCTCGGGAGGGTATAACTAATGTAAATTGGGTTATTATACTAACACATATGCATTGTTTAATTAATAGATTATAACCAGGAATTCACAAAGGAAATACCTAAAGTAGCAATGTGAGTAATCCTCTTTTTATGAAACCTTTTTGTGAACTATTTTTACAAAACCTCAAATGTTTAAATTATACTTTCACAGTGATTGAGTATTTGTATTCTACAATTATCGTTGGTATGTTGGGGTTTTGTATACAAAATTTGTTACTACACTGTGAGTAGTAACATGACCACAAGTCGGGTTGACAGTACCGTGGGTGGTAATTAAAGTAGAAATAT
This sequence comes from Helianthus annuus, assembly GCF_002127325.2. Taxonomy (NCBI): domain Eukaryota; kingdom Viridiplantae; phylum Streptophyta; class Magnoliopsida; order Asterales; family Asteraceae; genus Helianthus; species Helianthus annuus. Next base: position 143,092,539 of record NC_035448.2, read on the forward strand.
AAACAAATGTAATTGCGAGATCGCCCTCAACATTGTACAATGATAAAACCTGTTTTTGATTAAATTGGGATTCACTCGCCAGTATTTCTTGCTGATAAAATGTTTTTAAACGCGTTTCAGGTAACAAAATGTGAAAGCCAAATAGAAGCCAGCTGGACAGCACTGAAGTCTTGGAAAAATGGCTATAAAAGTTACCTAAAGAAAGAAGATGTTTTATTTCAATAAAGTAGGGTTTATCCCTAGAACATGTTTGTAATAGAAACTTGGGAATTTCCCATGTATTTAATATTTTAAAAATGTGGTATTTTACTCTGATAAAATATTTCCTAACTACGGTCCTGATGTAAATTTCGTTGCCAAAATGTTAAACACCGGTACCACTGAATCTGTGCTCGCGGCCGCCCGTTCCCAGGTGATTAGGGGTCGGGGTTGCGATAGAGACTGGTTCCTACTATAGCGGGTAGGAACCAGAACCGGTTCCAGGTCATGTACGTTGGTTTTGTGTAGGAACCGGATTTTGTGCACCTCTACCTCACAAGCCTAATTACTATGTTTAGGTTTTCTACATGAAAGAGCCTTTGCACTAATATCATAGCTGTAACACCCGGACCCGATTAGGAATGACGTGTCACAATATTAGAGGTACTTAGAGACATAAGACATACCTTCATTTAATTTTAAAGTTGGAAATACATAACATAAGTCAACTTGAACCCGAAGGTCTAACATAATTTATTTAAAATTTCCAAAGCTAATAAACAACATTAGATTAATCCTAAAGCATGACTTAGTATCTTCAGATTGCATCCTATGGTTTTATTCCACTCTTTCCATCCCGCCCACAGTAACCTGTGAACCAGTAAGGGGAAAATGTTTACAGAATGAGCCAAATGTCCAGTACGTAATATAGGCTCAAAACTGAAAATAACTGCAATAACAATCGAAATGGTAACAAAACCAACAACTTATACGGTAAACAGAAATATAATCGATAATACGATATGGTGCAGAGTAACTCAAAGAAACAAATTTTATCTTATGGATGTACCCATGAGCCGAACATAATAGAAATAAGTGATGAGACACAGTCAATCACACGAGGTGGCGTGGGTTGGCATACCCACCATCCATCTCCAGAAAATAGAAACAAAACTAGGACAAGTCCATATGCCTCCTAGTAGCTTTGTACCACACTTGTACCTAAGGATGCCGTAAACTAATCTCTTTATTACGAAAGGAGCACATATTGTTGATGCCACAATAACATGCTTGTGGGACAATCTAGGAAAAGCTAGAGCTTAGGGTAATTGAAGAAAATAATCTTATACAACAACCATAATAATGACAATCATAACAACTTGTAACATATATCGGATCATGTGATAATGAGTTTAAGAAAGAATCACATGAAACAAGGTCGAGGTCAACACATATTATTGACCGAATCATTACAAATCGTAGGACTAAGCGTAACATGAAACTCGTATGTCCTGATTAATGGTTCCTTGACAATGTATCCAGGCCCAGATATGTTATCGAAGTTTCGTTTACCAAGATATTCGATATTTTAACCACTTTACTTGAATAAATAGATTTCCGACCTTTTGAAACAAATAAAAATCTTAACAAACATGCAACAATTGACGGTAAAAAAAAAATCGAGGTGTCAAAGACGTTAGGAGTTCCGAAGGTATATATAATTAAAAGGGTTTATAAAAAAATCAAACTAACTAAGAAAATGGGGTATCTGTACTTTTCAGTAGCTGTGCAGACTTAAGTGAATGTGTTATTCGTGTATGTGGGATTGCAACGACCTACATCATGGTCACTTAATCTTATAAGCTCATGTACGCATTTACATAATTATCGAAGGTCAATGTTGTTTTATTTCCAACTTGTATTTAACCGGACTTCTCTTTTACATTCTTGAGTCATAGAAATTTATACACTTTGATTAAGAAATCATCTAATGTCATTTTTACCAAAATATAGCCATACGTTTATCAAAAGTCAGGGTTAAGCAAGTATTAGCATTAAGAATCTTGAGAAAGTCGGGGTTGAGCTTGTATTATCTTTAAGAATCTCGATTTTATCATCTGTTAAGTAAGAAAACAATCCCACGTTTTATTTACCAAAATACATTTATTCATTCGTGTGTTTGTATATATATATTGATACCGAAATATTGGCCCTTATATTGTATTAGTCGTATTTTGAAATCTCGAGCCTCATTGAATAATAAGCTTGTTCATTTTGATTAGGAGCTTATAGGGTATTTATTCCAACATGGTTTATATTTTACCAAAATAGCATGTTTATAAACATCGACTAGCAAACGAATGTTTTTCCATCAAAGTATAAAATTTTTAGGATCAAATACGAAGAGAAAAATAAGAAGGGTAAGAAGGATTTCGTCTTTAATGTGAGTATGATATTTCTGTATAAAAATAAAATAAAAATTTATATTTTTACTGGGTTTACTTTCCATTGTGTTAAAGGTTCTGGTCATTGTGTCTTTCACCTGGGTTTTGGTCATTACATTTTTACTAGGGTTTCTATACATCGTGTAATTAGAAAAACTTATGACACAATGTTAATTTGGGTCTTGTCAATTGCGTTTTTATCAGAACCTATAACACTATGTATGACACAATGAAGATGGTGTTATATCTTGGTTTTCCATACATTGTTTTATTAATTCTAATTATTGTGTTTTTCAACTAGGTGGGTTTTCTATACATTGTGTTATAGGTTCTGGTCAATGTGTTTAGTCTGCTATCCGTTGTGTTTTAATCTGTTTTCCATTGTGTTTTTGTCATATTGTCCATTGTGTTTTAATATGTTGTTAATTGTGTTTTCAGTCTTTTGTTCATTGCGTTTTTAGTTTATGTCCATTTTGTTTTAGTCTGTTATTCATTGTGTTTTAAGTTTGTTGTGCATTGCGTTTTAGTTTACTGCCTATTATGTTTTAAATATGTTGTCATCAATTGTCTTTTTAATCTACTTTCCATTACGTTTTTAGTTTGATACTCATTGTGTGTTACGTTATGTCCATTATGTTTTAGTCTTTTGTTAATTATGTAATATATACACTAAGTCCTTGCGTAATCGGGCTTTATGCCGTGCCATCACCCACTGTCGCGCCCCATAGTGCCGGGTACACCGCCCCCGGGCACTATGGGATGAATTCGCCTCCCCCTTTCATGGCTATAACGGGTGTTTTGTTGATTTGTTCAAGATTTTAAACCATTGGCAACAGTCAAAAACAATAAAAAAAGTATTTTCTAACTCTCCCTCCCCCCCTCTCTCTCTCTCTATATATATATATAGAATTGCGCTAAAATGAGAACCACCCCGAGTTGTAAGAACCGCGAGAACCACACCACCCGGGTCGCCGTTTACCACGATTTTTTTACAACTAGATGTGTGTATTATAAACACAACCGTAAAAAAAAATTTTTAAACCCCCCCCCCCCCGAGAGGGTAGTTTTTTACACCACAAGTTTGGTGTAAAAAGAAAAAAGAAAAAAAAAATAAAAACACCAAACTTGTGGTGTAGAAAACTACCCCCTCGGGGGGGGGGGGGCGTTTAATTTTTTTTTTTACGGCTGTGTTTATAATACACACATCTAGTTGTAAAAAAAATCGTGGTAAACAGCGACCCGGATGGTGTGGTTCTCGCGGTTCTTACAACTCGGGGTGGTTCTCATTCTAGCGGTCCCATATATATATATATATATATATATATATATATATATATATATATATATACATACATACCCATATAACCAAATAAACTACACACAAAACCCATTAAAGGCGGATTTGATTGAGCATAACACATTAAAGGCGGATTTGATTGAACATGCTTAGGCGATTCGCCTAATTCGACACGATGGCGATGACGAAGATGTAACAACCCGCGTTTTGAAGTCAAAGTACAAGTCAAAGTCAAAGTCAAAGGAGGAAAAGATTGCTAAATGCGATTTGTCACTCCTTGCTTAATTATTGATTGTACTCTTTGACTTGTTAAATCGATTACTTTAATTTGTGTTCTTTAGTTGTATTATGTGGAGTAAATGCAATAATCGCAGTTTAATCGCTAATCTATTTAACGCTATCGCATCGCAACTCGAATCGCGTGTTCAAGATATTGTTTTACGTGTATGTGATATTATGTGTTACTTGTGCATGTTTATTTTATGTTTGAGGTGAATAATCGCAAACCCAATCGCAACTCTATCACAACGCAATCTCATCGCGAATTGGAAAAGAAAGGTTACTTGTATTATTGTATGTTAGTTAGGTTTTTTGTGTAACTATTGTTTAATACAATCGCATCACTTACTCGCAACGCTCAACGCATGAAACGAAAAATCGGAAAGTAACCCGCACAACCCATCCGATCGAAGGACCATTCGATCGTATGGTCATCCGTCCGGATGACCATCCGATCGGATGGCCATCCGATCGCACCATTACACTGCCTTTCTCACCCTCACACCTATAAATAGCACTTGTCATATCACATGAACAGGTGCTACCTCAAATCTTGTACTTCTCGATCAACACACACTTTCTCATCATTTTCACCATCAAATCTTAACTTTTCACCACGAAATCGGCTGATTTGGGCTGTTCTAGAGTGATGTCATCATGGGTTTTCATGAACTTCAAAGTGTGACTTCATTCCACCAAGAACAACTCAGATCTAAAAGATTTCAACATGTTTATGCACTGATTTCGTCATAATCTCAACATTTTCCAACTGATTTCCACTTTTCTTCAATGTTCTTAACTTTTATTCAAAAACCGATAGAATCTGACCTCGTTCAGGGCTTCAACTCGTTCCCTAGTGAAGTGCCGGTTTGAGAACTAATTCCTATCAAAGAGACAACTGATTCACGGGTTGAACATGAACAACAGTCAAGAACAGTTAACTGATCGAACGAGGTGATTCCCATCCGATCGGATGACTTGGACTCGATGGAGTGTCCGTTGTTTAACACGTTGTCATACTATCTCGGTTCAACTGCGAAACTTTCTAACTTAACAAATTTTACAGATTTCAAAATGAACAAGTTACCAAACGGATTGCCGTCCGATAGGATAGCCATCCGATTGAACGACAATCCGATCGGACGACTTATGATTTCCAACACTAAAACATTTTACAAAATTTCAATGCATGTCAGTGTCCAACGAATGGTCATCCAATCGGACGACCATCCGATCGAATGACCATCCACCCGGATGACCGTTCGACCGGATGACCTGAAAGGTAGAGATACTTCTCGTTTTATAAAATGCTACAACGAAAACTTCAAAGTCACATCATACACAAACACATCCATCCCAAACGAATGACCATGTGGCCATCCGTCCGGATGACCATCCGTCCGGATTGTCATCCGATCGGATGACCCTTCGTCACTTGTCTCACTCGTACCGTTTAACGCACCGTTCATCGCTTATGCTATCGCTCTGTAATCAGGCTAACTTTCCAGCGCTCCCTTCAATCCAAGACTGTGCTTATTCATTTAAACACTATCTGTGAGTATACTCGATCCCTTTTTGCTTTACGCACTTTTGGGTATTACATACGTTACCTATTTCAAATCACAATCAACACAAAACGCAAACACTTTTATACACTGACCGTTATTGCATGTTATACGTGTAACTCGATGAATGCTTATATGTTATGTTTACACAGTGATTGTTGCCTGACACCTTAGCAACGATAGTACTATAGTTTGGACTCAGCACCTGTCGTGGATAGGGGTTGTTAATGGTTTTATTTCACGTGTCACAGTGGTGATATGTGTTGCGCATTCTATAACTCGCAGTCATGTCTGTGCATATTTCATTGTCGACAGCCTGCTAGCTTCACTTTTCAACATGTTACATGCTGGTTATGCGTAAACTCGCTTTCGCTACTATTATACTATTAAAATTGTATACTCACCTTTACACTATGTGTATTGACCTCTATTTTAACGTATGTGACATGTGTTTAGGATGCTAGGATTGCTGGATGTTTTGGAATCAAGCTTAGGGGAGTCTAGAAACAAACAATTAATTTATGAGTTGTCGGAATAGTTTTCTATTTGTCTTTGAGAACAATTTGTTTGTAATAACTGTGTTACTTTTTATGTTACGGTATGGGACGTAATGCTTAAATAATCGGTAATTGTAGTTGTTATGGAATCTCTTGGACAATCTGTTTCGCTCAGTGCCTCACCCCGATGTTTCCGTCATCGGTTAGGGTGTGACATAAGAGGACTCTGAAGAAGAAGATTTCAAAGTTGGAGCCTACGAAGATGGAGATTTGGATGATGGAGATCATGAAGAAGGAGGCGACAACGGCAAAAAAGACGAGTAGTATTAAATATATGTTATTGTAATGTTTTTTTTAATTATTGTAATATTTTTTAACTTAATGAAATGTTATTTGTTTTATAATTATATAAAGTTAGATATAAAACTAAAAATAATAATAATTGAGTAATGATTGGTAAACGGGTTATTGGATTTCATCCACTGCATACACATGTTATATAACCTCTCATAATCCCCCACATTTCACTTTTAGGCCATGTGTAGTGGTAACACCACATAATCCCCTTTATGAGGGGGTGGGGGGGGGGGGGGAGTATGTGACAAATGACAAAAAAGTGAAATGCAGAGGTTATATAACATGTGTGTGTAATGAGAGATTATGTAGACACGCGGTTATATATGTATGTATGTATGTATGTGTGTGTGTGTGAGGCAAATGTGTTCACTTGGTTATAATTTTCGCAAGGTAACCGGGTTCAAGTGGTATGGCGCCCTTCAAGGCGGTGTGGGAAGGCGCCATAGTGTGTTCTAGATAGGTTAGACGCCATATAAAACCCCACTACGAAAAGACTTACATGGCCTAAACATGCATAGCCTTTGTTTGAATGTTGAAAATAAACACAAAATTGTCTTTAATTAAACATCTTGTCACTCAATGGAAGTCGTAAATACGAGGGAGATTTTTCATATCCTTTCTAGCCAAAATAACTCGTTTTTTCCGAATTAAAAAAAATAATAATAATCATCCATATCTATATCGGAAAATATAATCATCCATATCTATATCGGAAAATATATTAAAAAATATATTTTTCTTTTCATGTTCATATCTTGAATCTTTTAAAACGTCATTTGAAAGAGGAGGTGGATTAGGTAGCCGTTATAAAGCACCAGCGCGATGATCACGCTCAAAACGCGGCTTCTTTGTCTAAGATATTGGCTTGCACGATCACACTTTCATGTTTCAATTAATTATAAACACAAAAATCCACCCGTTACTTCTTCCAAGCCCCTTAAAATATTTATTCAAGAAACTTTGTCCTATTTTTAAACCCTAAAGTTTGACCAGTTGGAGTTATTTGAATTCTTTCATTTCATTTCCACACCCTGAATTTCATGCTCTCATGTCAGTATTTGTGTAACTGTATACGTGTTGTTTTGTATGTGTGGTATCTGTTATAGCCCGCCAAATGTTGGATGAAATGCTTATGTTACTGAGAGTGTCTTTTTAATTGCTCAATGGACATGGCTCATGATGAAGATTTAGCAGCTAGTTTCAGCAGTTCAAAGTCTTTTATGGAGTGTTATTTGGATAAACTGAAGGTACCGTCTTCACCCGGAACTCCAACTTCAGTTCTCCCAGATTTTTCGAGCATGAAAAGTGGCGAAGATTGCTCGATAGCTAGAGCGATCAAGAAGTTAAGTCCGATTGATGTAAAACGATTGTCTATCCACATGTACTCCCATGTAAACCGACAAGTTTCTAACAATCACATGGAAGAACCGAAGAGGGATTATGTCGCGTTGGTGGACGACGCTGAGTTAAGTCCTGTTGAAGATTATGTCGCGTTGGTGGACAACGTTGAGTTAAGTCCTGCAGAAGATCTGCAATCGACTATGGTCCCAACAACACCACCACTTGTAGTTAGAAGAAGTAATGTAATAACATCAATGTCACCATCACCGCCTCCATCAGATTCAAGTAGTACGAAAAGTTTACTACCTCCACCACCCCCAATGAAGGCAAGTTGTTTAGGGACACCACAACCACCTCCTCCGCCGCCTCCACTACCCTTGAGAAGCCGATCACTTCATATAGTGATACCCCCTCAACCTCCTTTACCACCACCCCCACCCATAATGACAAGTAATGTCACAAAATCACTGCCACCTTCACCACCCTCATTGGCTTCAAGTAGTAGTAAAATGCCACTACCACCTCCACCGCCCTCGATGAGTGGAACCCATGTAGCTAATCCAGAGCAACCTCCTCTGCCACCACCCATGGGCGTACCCCCGCCACCACCAGCTCCAATGACACCAAGAAGCATACCACCGCCACCACCAACTCCCACGACACCAAGAAACATACCGCTGCCACCACCACCATTTCAACAAGGAAAAGCAGGTGCACCACCACCACCTCCTCTTGTTGGTCCAACGCGTTCTCTACGAGCCAAACCAACTACTAAACTTAAGAGATCATCTCAAATGGGAAGTCTCTACCGCCTTCTCAAAGGGAAGCTTGAAGGGTCCAATTTAGATGGTAAATCTCTTAAAAGGACCGGCAGCAAACTTGGGGCTGCTTCTAATGGTAACGGAAAGCAAGGAATGGCCGATGCACTAGCCGAGATGACAAAAAGGTAAATAAACCTCATATAGTATCCTACAAATATTACAATGTTCTATTCTTGATATCCTTCTCTATTTCCAGATCATCATTCTTTATTCAAATTGAAGAGGATGTCAAAAACTATGCAAATTCAATCAAAGAGGTGAGAACCGCCCTGAGTTCGTTCCAAACAACGGACATGGATGAGCTTATTAAGTTCCACAAATATGTGGAATCGCATATGGAGAAACTTACTGATGAAACGCAGGTCTAGATTTATTTAAGTTCTTTCTATGATATACATTTTGTTTTGTTAAGAATCTTTAATAATCATGTTTTAAGATTTTGAATCCGTAGGTTCTAGCAAGGTTTGAAGATTTTCCTAGTAAAAAGTTGGAGGGATTGAGAATGGCTGCAGCATTGTATGCCAAATTGGATGCTATAGCTACTACTTTGCAGAATTGGAAGATAGAGTCTCCTGTGAACCAGCTAATTGATAAAGTTGAGAATTATTTCAACAAGGTAAAATTAAAATAAAATTTAAGATCTTAAAATCATTTGGTTTGGAAATTTGTATTCACTAGAAACATGGTTGTAAAACAAGGCCGAGTACTCGCTACAAGGTAGGTTGCCGAGGTGCGAGTACTCCTTGTCTAGGCCAATTACTCCCTGAGTACTCTCAAATCCGACTATGGAGCACCTAACGACTTTTGCGACCATGACTAGAAATACAAATAAAAAACAAACCACTCATATATATTTTATTAATACTTTTTAAAGAAACACTATCTTTTAGAAATAGAAAAAAAAAAAAAAAACACTTCTTGTTTTATTGTATCTCAAAAGGTTTTTCCATCATATGAGTAACATATGACAAATTGCATATGCAGATCAAAGGAGAGTTGGACACTCTAGACCGAACAAAAGACGAAGAACTCAAGAAATTTAAAAGTCAAAACATCCATTTTGACTTCACAATTCTTGTAAGAATCAAAGAATTAATGGTGGAGGTTTCCTCAAACTGCATGGAATTGGCATTAAAGGTACTTATTTGTTGAGTGTGTATTGATGTTCATCTTTAAAATGGAATTTTATAACACATAATATTAAAATAAAGAATTAATGAGTGCTACATTTTGCCTTTAATTACAGGAAACAAGAGAACCAACAGCAAAAGAACACCAAGACAATGGGCTAAAATGTCATAGCAAGAAAAGCGGGTCGGGTAAAACTCTTTGGAAGGCCTTTCAATTTGCATTTCGGGTCTATACATTCGCAGGTGGACAAGATGATCGGGCTGACTTCTTAACGAGGGAACTTGCTCAAGAAATACAGACCGACTCTCACAAGTAGTAGTGAAAGTTCTAGTAAGATCTAGAACTTTGGTCAAATCCGATATGTAGTAGTATTATGGTTTACCTACTAAACACAGCGACACAAAGCATTATCGCTGTGTTATAATTTTGTTATGCGTAAATCACCTCTCTTTGTGATTCTCTATGCAATTGTTTGATTTCATTTTGAGACCAAAGTATCAAAAAGATTGATGCAAACAATTCTATGGTCTTGGGCCTTATGGGCTAAGCCGATCAACTGTTAGACCTGTCTTTACTTATATAGTCATGGACTTCTTTTCTTAAATTTTTGAATTTCACCTTTGCAAACCAATATACCCAATCAAAATACATCACATGTATCAAGATTAGCCAATGGTGCAAATTATATAAAGGTTTGCGCCAATGATGCATATTATGATAAAGTTTTGCGTCAATTGTAACGCGTGTCAAGCTGTCAATAATGTGTATTGAGAATGTGTCATAGAAATTACGAAATTTTAATTGAAACTGATAAAAATGACATAAAATTAATTAAGATTACAACTCACTAAATGATCACTCAATCTCAATTTTTACACCACCTATTACAACATGAACATTATCACACTTTGGTACCAATTTAACCACCACATGTTCATCATCATCTTCAACTCCCAAATCCTCCAACAACTCACTTATACCTATTCTTAACCTAGTCTTTATTACCTTCCCACTACCATCTCCGCCATCTTCCCACTTCTTACGTGGCACATTCACGAAGCTACCAGCGAACTCGGTTTTCTCAGGTCCAGCGCCACTCGCCACTTCTTCATCTTCATCATTGATGAACACATCAAACTTCACAAACTCATCTTTATTGACTTCTATCCCTTCTATCACCAACACTTCTTCTTGTTCTTCACCATGTCCTCTTTCATTTTTCGCGGGCCTCTTCACCACCACCGTTGCGGGTTTGTCTAGACTCATTGGAAAAGTAGCTGGTGCAGTTGATACTCCGGCCATGCTATGCAGCTTATTTCTTGTTGGTTTTTGCTTTGTATACCAATCTTTATTTTTAAGCAACTCAAGTAACATTATTTAGCATGATTGATGGCATACAAATATTATTTTAGACAATTTATTCCACCGACTATTTATATTTTATTTATAATATTGATGGCATCCAATCTATATGTACTACGTGCTCCACTAGGAGAAAAAAAAAAGACATCTTCGATGAATATGCCATAAATTATTACATTAATATTTGTCTACTTTAACGACAAGCTTTACAATTAATATTTACTTTAATGACAAGCTTTACACATAAAATACATATAAAACACGTCGTTTCTTTAATTTATGGGAAATTATCCTAACCTTGTTGATGCAATTAATTAAAAAATAGACATATGAACTCATCCATGACTTCATCAAACTTGCATTTTCTTTTCTTTTAATTGGAAAACAGGACTGATGAAAAAATGGGATTATTTATTTCAGTGATTTCTTTACATATTATATTATATAAATAAATATTAAATTTATTTATATAAACAATTATACATATATATATATATATATATATATATATATATATATATATATATATATATATAATAAAAAAATTATTTCTAGAAGCTTTTTCCACCCAAGACATACATCACATACATTAGGCCGGTCATTAGCTAAAAACTAGAAATGGGTTTTCACCTGAAAGTCACTTTAAAAATAGCATGAATAAATGTTAAATTAAAACAATATATACCTAAAAGTGTTATGTTGACCTCAAAGTCAAATACGTAATTAAAACTTAACATTCGAAAATACTTATACACTCTATTATTAAAATTACACTTTACGTCCAAAAAGGATATACAAATTATCTACATAACTTATGGTTCGATTGGTTTGTTGAATAAAATACCAAAATATATAACTTGACGATTCTCTAGTTCTACTTCTATACATGGACTTCTTACCATGATAATGTGCTACGTCAAAGCACACACAACCACTAAGTGAAAAATGGTTAAGTAGCTCAAAAGTTATAGCAACAATATACGATATCAAAATTGTAGTTATCATACGATTTGACAATCAAATGATTTATTTTAAAATTTTAAGTCAAAACCTAAAAAAAAAAGTCAAAACATAATTTGTCTTTTAGCTAAAAACCCAAATTTATAGATTAATTAGAAAACACACGAATAAGTAACTATAAATTAGATAATGAGACTATGTGAATAAAATTGACTTGGTCATTCGTCCATGTCACAAAACGACATGAGCATATAAGATTATATTACTAATCATGGTGTAAATGTTAATGTTATTGCACTCATATAGTTTAATATTTTCAAACAATGTTGACTCCTAATAAAATTTTCATCCAAAAATATGTCTATCATGTTTAAATCTTTTAACTCATAATTTTTCATCCAAAAATACGTCTTTCATGTTTAAATCTTTTAACTCAAAAATTCACTCTAAAAATATATAAATGTGGGCTTTAAATTAGCTTTTTAATATAACTCATGTCAAATTACTACTCTTGTAACTATGTGGTCGAACTTTAATCTTTTAATTACCAAAACTTACAATTTTAACTAGCGTACCAATTTTAAACACTATTTCATAATGTTCCATTTTAAGCACACCCCTTATCATTCAATTACTTATTTCACATAACACGGGGTCAATAGGATATACCCAATACTTTTTTTCTTTTTTTTTAAAGGCGAACTTCATTAAAACACAAAACCGACGGAATCTCCAAGTAAGAAATAACCGCCTAGAACAAAATTATATCATATTACAAGAAAACTTACAACAATCTATCCAATCTACCGTGCCCTTCTTATTTCTATTCCTATACCAAAGATACCCCAAAGATTTTATATCGGAAATCAGTTGGACCACGTTCGGGATGACACTAGCGAAAACCTTCTCATTCCTAGCCTTCCAAATACGCCAACATATAACAATAAGAATACCATAAATTATCTCTTTCTTCAAATCCGATTCGCCCATCGACTCCACTATCCGCTCCACATCTTTTACTAAAAACAAAAAGAAAGGCGAAATATTTCACCAAGAAGAAATACCGAGCCAAACTCCACTCGACACGCTACAAGCTAAAAACAAATGATTCGAGTTTTCATCCGAAATGCCACATAAAGCACATAAGTTATCTCCAACCATAATATTTCTTCTCCTAATAGCCATCTTTGTCGGGATCCTATCCATTTGAGCGCGCCACATAAAAACATTACATTTATTTGGAACCCATTTACACCATTTGTAACAACCATGAGTATCCCTTGCTACATCGCCTTTAATCCATTTCTGAACCTCACAAACCGAAAATTCTTTGTCTACCTCCCCATTCCAAAGCCAACTATCTTCATTATCATTAAGCCTTATATTCTCAAACCTTCTTTGAAGCCCAATCAGCTCATGAATCTCGACATCAGAGGACGGGTACACCCTCCAGTTCCAATTCATCACAGTTCAATTGTTATCCATACCAAGCCGATCGGCCACCGAACACCATTTGTTTAATTCTAACCGAAACAAAGAAGGATACACGTTCTTTAGCGGTTCATTTTCAATCCTTGGGTCAATCCAAAATCTAACCGAATTACCATTACCGACCGAACCTCAGATCATATTCACAAAGTAGTTATGTTGTGCTTTCAAATGAGACCCGCACGTAACATTTTTGCTCCAAGTACCGGAAAATCTTTTTTTGCAATAAAACATTTCCCATCTTCTATTCGAGCCATGAACTGAATCGACCACCTTTCTCCATAACGCATCATATTCTAACCGGTAACGCCATAACCATTTAAGCATCAAAGCATTATTACAATCCCCAAGTTTGTTTATACCCAAGCCGCCTTCACTTTTAGCCTTCGTAACAACCTCCCAAGCGACCCAATGCACTTTATTCCTATGTTCGTCACCACCCTAAAGAAAACGCCTAATAATACTTTCAAGTTTATTAATAATAGTCACCGGCGCTTTATATAAAGTGAAATAATACGAAGGGAGGCTCTCTAGCACCGATATGATAAGCACCACTCTACCACCCATAGATAAAACATTAGCCTTCGACCTAGATAAGCGGTTTTTAAACACTTCAACAACCGGTTCCCAATTATTAATGCGATTCATGTTAGCACCAACTTGAATACCCAAATATTTAAACGGGATAATACCCGGCCTACACCCCAACCTATTCGCCTTTACCTCAACCTCCTCCATCGTTTTCCCCACACCGAATAAACTAGACTTTTGAATGTTTATACGGAGCCCGGAACATAAATGAAAAATACGTAAAATCCTCTTCAACGCCTTAAAGTTCAACTGAGACCACTCACCCATGACCATAGCATCGTCCGCGTAGAGCAAATGAGAAACCAAAGAACCATCATTAGGAAGCCGAACCCCGTCAAAAGCATCACTATCACACACCTTCCGAATCATACAAGACAACGCCTCCATGACAATAACAAAAAGAAATGGCGAAATAGGATCTCCTTGCCTAAGACCCTTCTCGCAAGCAAACTCGAAAGTAGGCACTCCATTAACTAGAACTGAAGACCGTGCCGAAGATAAAACCCCTTTAATCCACTTACACCACACCTCGGGAAACCTCATCTGTCGCATAACCGAGATCAAAAAATCCCAGTTCACATTGTCATAAGCCTTTTCGAAATCTATTTTAAATAAAAATAGCTCTTTACCCATTCGTTTCGCCCAAGAGAGAATTTCACTAATAATCAACGGCCCGTCCAAAATATATCTTCCCGACAAAAACGCGGATTGCGTTTCATGAATAACTTTACCCATCACCATTTTAATTCTATTGGCAAGAACTTTAGAAATTACCTTACTAATAATTCCAATGAGAGTAGTAGGACAATATTCACCAAGATGCACCGGATCATTAACTTTAGGGATTAAAGTAATGAAAGACGAACCAACACCATGATTAATCTTTCCGGTTTCAGCGAAATAATTCATCAACCTCACAAAATCAGAGCGAACAAACTCCAAAATCGTTTTACAAACCGAAAATTAAACCCATCCAGACCCGGAGCTTTATCTCCGCCACACTCGAACACCGCATCTTTTATCTCTTTTTTCTGAAAAAGGTTGCACAAGCATATCGACATCTTCATCATTTAATTGTTTTATCCCATAACACTCTTAAGTGCGGCCGCTGTTCTATATCCTCCACGGAACGACTTTTGAAAAATTGAAGGACTTCTTTTTTAACCTCCGAAGGCTTAAAAACCCACGTCCCATTAACCGTTAACCCCGGAATATTATTAGACACCTTTCTTTTATTCACCATACCATAAAAAAAGCTAGTATTCTCATCACCATCCTTAGCCCATCGTACTCACGCTTTTTGCCAAAGGTCCCTAGCTTTACATTCCTCCAATTCTTTTAACTTTTTAGTCGCCTTTGTATGAACCCACTCCTCGGCTTCCGTCAAATCCCGCTCTTCAACTAAAGCATCCAACTCTAACAAATCTTGTCTCAAATTTGCCTCTTCGTCAACCTCTTCGATTGCTAGCGTTTTCCTCCACTTAACAAGATCATGACGGATTTTCTTAAACTTTTATATCCGGAAATCCAACTTCATTAAAATCCTCCAAAGCTTTAGCTACTACCTCGTCCAAATCTTTTCTATACAACCAAGAATTAAAAAATCAAAACGGTTTTGCGGCGAAATTTCGAGCTTCCACCTTGAACATAATAGGACTATGATCCGAATACTCTCTTGCCAACGCTCGATATTCGGCGTTCCGCCAATTATTAATGCAACTCCAAGATACCAAGATACGATCAATATGTAACAACCATAAATAAATTTAGCGATTTCCGTAAATAATCACAATTTACTGAGTATTTATATTTAAACATCCATGCTAAAATACGGGTTTATTAAAACTTTTCTAAACTTGAAGCAAAACAACATAGTGTACTTTAATTCATCGTTTTAGAATAACGACGAAACAACTTGCGGAAGCTTCATTTGACGTGTGTTCGGTTCTTGCTCGACGCTTAATCTTCATCTGGGACTCTCGACATTCACCTACGATCAATACCAGCTTAAATGTTAGTATTGATAGTTTAAATAACGGTACAAGACAAGATATTGATAATGGAAGGAAATCCAAACGTTAATTTCTTGATAAAAAAAACAAGGCCTACAAACTGGCCTCCACCGTAACTTATGGTGGGCATCGTAAGTTACGGTGGCTCCTGTATGAAAATTCCCCCACCGTAACTCAGTAGGCAACTACCGTAACAATTTCAGCCCCACCGTAACTTACGGTGGGCACCGTAAGTTACAGTGGCCCCTGTATCAGTCCCTTTCCTTTTTTGTCGTTTTTGACACGAAAACTTTCATATCTTTTAATCCGCGTATCCGTTTGATCTCTCGTTTCTTCCTACATGATCGTAATTTGATTCTCCATCTCATGGAGTTTATATCCGACATTCAAACTAATAAAATTCTGTATTTTTAAGCATTCGGCTTATTATTAAAAATCCACATTTTGACCCGTTTGTATTTAAGACCTCCAAACTTGATTCTAGTTAATCAAAATTCTTAGACCAAGGTATTTAACTCAAAATATCTATCTTGGATTCATAAGTTTTGTGAATTACGCGGCAAACACCCAAGCTACGCGCGTAATTCATTTTGACCCGTTTAGGGGATCTTTTATGAATTTTGGTCTAAAAAGTGCTCTTTTCTTTTCAATACTCGTAATGTCACAACTAAATGTCTGCTTATGTTCCACCACAATTATTTTTGTGGTGGATTTAACATAACCAACCTATTATCCCAAATTTACTCATCCGTTGGTTATTTTACGCAAATGACCATTTTTGTGCATTTGACCCGCAAATGTGTATTCCTATAACTTTTATTCCTATTTATTGATTCTATAATCTTAATGCAAGTTCCAAAATAACCCCTATGTGTCGTTTGCCCCATCATACCCTTCAAGGGTGTTTTGGTCAACTTTAGTCCCTCACTTTACGACGAAGGACTTTTGCTAAATATTTGACCAAGATTTGTATGCTTAACTAAAAACTTATTTATGCGTACCTTGCTCGGGTCAAGGTATTGAACCGTTTACATAACTTTTGCTTTAAATCTTTCTAGTTAAAGCAACGCATACTTATGTTATTTCCAGTGATTACAAAACTCAACAAGCGAGGTCAAATGTAATTGTCAAATTTAGTCTAATTTGGCCATTTATCCATATGAGATGGTATTTAATTACCATTTCATCCCTTTAAACCTATCCCGGTTTTCCCTTAAACTTGTTTTACTTAAAACCGTTTTTATTTGTTCGTCATTACATGACTAATTTACCTTTTTACCCCTTTTACCATAATTCATGATTTCTTACCATTTTCCCTTGTTCCGACTCTCATTGAATCGTGTCAGAACATCGTATACCAACCACTTAGTAGCATTCATATACAATACTTGAAATTAAGTAATTTTGCAAATAATGTAAAGGGGTGTAAGCTCTACTTACCTCGCATCCGAATACGCTTTTCTTCTCGTGCTTGATTCGTTTGACCACTTCTTTCCCAAGCCTCCACCTAGCTCGTTAGGCGACAAACTATCATCATTCACAAGGTGGTTAGATTAGTCATTTCAATTCACGACTATTCCACCTTACGTATTTTCTATGTCGAAACTACTATTCGACTTTATCATTGGTTAGTTTGACTTTTAAAGGTCAACTATCTTAAATCATACAATAGGCATAATTAAGTTAAATCAACATTATGATTAGAACCCGTTTTAACCCATATTTCACGTAATTAGTCAAACAAGTCAATTACGCGTTTCATTCGAAATTTCAACATATAAACATTCACTTAGGCATTTTAACAAACACCTTGTGGGCATATTCTATAAAATCAACAATCAATTTTCATAACTAGTTATTTACCCAAGTTTTAACATCATTCACAAGTTCTTATGTCTAGCACGCATAACCACACCTAGACTTACTTTATGGAAATCAAATAACATCAAATTGATGATCATAAATCTAGTGTTCATCATCTTCCCACAAAACCCATTTCAATTCTTATATGAACATACACTAAATCTTACAATTTTTGTTCAAGTACTTTGCTTCTACTATCCAATATGATGATTTTAAATATGTGTATATCATCATCTTTACTACATAATCGAAACCCACTTGTCTAAGTGTAGCAAATCATCAAATTATTCAAATCATAGCAACCTGTGTAAACTTTCCACTTAGGGTTTTGTTTCTAAGCAATCATACAACACTCATTTAGCCATAGCCTCTCTAATCCATACATAATTCGCGATTATGAAGATTACTCAAATTTTACAACTTCACAAATCATGAAATTTTTACATACCTTATGATCCCCTAGCTCGGGTGATCATTAATCCGTGTTCATGCATTGATTTAGGACTGAAATCGACCTTTAATTTGCTGAATTGGATTGAGTTAGGGTTTTGGCTCCTTGGAGCTTCTCCTGGCTTCTCACGTACGCACACACCATTTGTGTGTGTGTGTGTGTTTGATTTTTTTTTATAAATCTATTTTCAAGATATCCAATTTGGTCCCTCATGTTTGGTTAGTTATTAAGTAGACCACAACCTAACTATTTCT
The DNA here is from genome assembly GCF_002127325.2 of Helianthus annuus. Lineage (NCBI taxonomy): Eukaryota > Viridiplantae > Streptophyta > Magnoliopsida > Asterales > Asteraceae > Helianthus > Helianthus annuus. The sequence continues at coordinate 143,111,231 of NC_035448.2, forward strand.
AACACTATTCTCACTTATTAACTAGGTTAAATATTCCTAATTAATTTAGTTGGTTCGCGGAAATTTACGACTGAGTTTGTTTTAGGTCCCGTTAATTCGGGCCTTTTATAAACTTTATTTATCCATAAGCCTTTATTTAACTTTTTGTTAAATATTAGGTTTATTTATTAAAAAATCCTAATTACTCACCGGGTAAATTTTACCACCAACGGTACTTTACCCGTCTTTTAGTATTAACGGGGTTTGATTACCAAACCCGTTTTCGGGGTGTTACAAGTCTACCCCCCTTAAAGAGGTTTCGTCCCCGAAACCTTTTCTTATATAATTCATCGAGTTTAAACCCAATGCATTTGTTCCGAGAAATCTTTTGAACATTACTTATACTTTTAACCAATTGTTAGTACTACCAGAAAAGTATGGTAACATCTTTTTGGTTACTAATTGTCTACGTATCTCATGTGACATAGTGCAAATTTAAATAACGTAATCTCGTTATTTCCACTAGTTTAGTTAACTTAGTGATATCCATCGCTTTCATATACTATCAAATTCTTTATGAATCCGTTACTTTGACCCGTTTAAAGGTCTTTAGTGAAATCCTTCACTTTTAATAACAATTTCTTTTGTTTTCAAATTCATTTAATTGACCTTAACCGGTCTTACTAACTAGACTTATTAGTCTAGTTACTTTTTACCGCTCGCTTGGTTGTAATGTGATTTTACTTCACATTGCATTTCTTGACCGTGATCGTGTCGCATCATGTTTAATTTATATCAATCTTTCATTTTCGAAAATATCACTTTTCGATTATATCATCTTGCGCCTATCAGTGTAAAGACTTGTATCTTTCATGCTTACTATTTAAATTCCTATCAGAATTTATATTTGTAAAAACGTTATTTCTTACTAAAACTGAAGTTTTATTTTAGCGTCTTCTCTTTAACTTTTGTCAAGTATCCATACCAGGATATTGACACTCCAAAATTTATTCCCTTACAGTCTTTGTTTTTATGCGAGGATTCTCAGTTTATTCCCTCGCTTTGTCTAATTCACCCGTAGGTTTTATCACTTAGCCTTATGGGCTATTTTATTAGGCTTTCACCCCCTTTAAGGCGAGGTATTTATAATCTATTTCTTTCTAGTCATGACCCGTGGGTCATTTTAGTCTCGTAGACCTTTCCATTGTTTATAACCCCAGAGGTTATGTTGATCCCGTAGATCGTTCTTTACTCATGTCATTCTTAAATTACATGTTTTATGTCAAGGCATCATGTTTTCGTTTAAAATCATTTATTTTCGCCTTGGTATTTTCTTTGACCTTGACCGTAGTCTAAGGCTACATCCGTTTCCTTTTGGACAAATTTTCCGACTTTATGACTTCTCACGTCATTTATGCGTCAGTTTATCTTATGCTCACCCTTATCCAGTTCACATACATTCGAATTTGATTGTGTCCCATTACCGGGCTCACTATTCTTTTGCTTTTAACGCTACTATTATCCCGCTTGCGTTTACTCATGCTGTCCGGCTGTCACACCCTGGCTTTGTGGAAGCGTGGGTTTATTTGGTGTGACTTCTTAATACCATAGCATAATCACAACAATGCTATATGAAAGTAAAACCATGATGTTCATCCATTAATTCAAGTTTTAAAAATAAAACACGACACCATTGTTTTCAAAAGTCGACACACGCAACGGATTACAACATGACATAATAAAAATATTGTTCATACGATACAACCAAAAGACATGAATAAAACACAGTTTAAGACTTGTGACTCGTCCAGGCAAAAGTCACAATCCCTAAACTCGGATGACATCATTTCTCCTACGCAGCTTGACGACATAGCATACCTTGCCATATCCCTAATTTCCTGAAATACATGTAATTTGAAAAATCAACAAAAAGTTGAGCGAGTTCATGTAAAAGTGAGTATGTTTATAAATCGTTAAAGTACGTCCCAAAGTATAAAAGTTCCTGGTATGTAGCAATTAAGGAAAAGAGATCACCACTGGGTTACAAAGCCACTGGTATGTGTGAAGTGATGCAGGAAAAACTCAAACCTAGCAAATTTGTACCGGGCCTCGGCTGTAAGACACAGTCACCTCTATGGGCCTCCCCGGCCTCACGGGTGTGGGCTCGCTACACCCAAATAGATCTATCACTCTTGTGTCCCTCGGTCCTAACAAGGAGGGTTAATGGCTTTAAGTGTTGTACCCACCACTCACATGATCTGAACGTCCTAACCCTCCTTAAGCTAGCCATACCATGTATAAATATGTTCTAAATATTTGTAACATGTATTTCACCCCTGAAGTTATAAAACTGAAAACAGTTAAGAGAAAAGGGGGACATGAACTCACAGAAGTGCGTCTCGTGAAATAGTTGATCCCAACTCAACCTGCTGCGTGACGACCTACACGTACTAATTTCTATTAGACGAACGGCCGTGCCTTAGCTTAAGGTTTTGTGTTTTTGGAAAATAGTTAAACAACTATTTCGTATTCACACTTCTAAATTATTTTATATGTATATTCCTTCCCAAGGATAGGGGTAATAATACATGTGTGCTTTATCATTCTGAAAATATATTTTTAAGTCTCACTTGAAAAATATATTTTAATTACTTTGTCTAAAATGTTTTAATTCCAAAATATATATATTTTTCCCAAAAATATTATATTTTATTTCATAAGTTTCTCCAAAATAATATTTTCACAAAAATGTACAAATAGGAGTATTTTCTTGAAAAATACATAAGTTATGTTTTTAAAGTTCGCGTTGTATTACGATACCTGAATAACTTAAATATTTATTTTGTGAGAGCGTTGGTATTATTTTGGAGTCGTTATTTCATGATATTTCAAGTCATATTATTTTTACCCTAAAAATAATATATATCTAGTTCACAAAATAATCACATAATCACACAAGCGTTTTACTACAAAATATATATTCTAAATATATATTTATCAAGTTTTATTTACGAAAATCCACCTCCGATACTTTGTAATTTTTGTAATAAAGATCATGGCGAAGTTATTTTTGACAACAAGTTAAAAATATATTTGTAAATATTTGTTAGAAAAATATTTCTAAGTGTTATATTTCTAGAAAAATTTCGCCAGAGTTTCCTCTGTAAATGGAGGTGTCTATGCTTTTAGCATATCATTTTCTTTTGAAAAAATCAATCAACAATCATCAATCAACAATATTTAATCACTAATCTTGAAAAAATAAGATTAAATCATAAGCTCATGAACTTGAAAGTTTATAAAAATATGTAGTAAGTTACCATCATACTTAGTAGGTCTTGTTATCTTTAAAAACATGATTAGTTTCTTGAAAACTTTATTTTGAAAGAGCTTGAAGTTTCACAACTTCTAGTCAAGATTCACAAAAATATTTCTTTATGAAATCTCCTTGTTACACAAGTGTTTATACACTTGTTTAGTTACCAAAAATGCTTTTAGTTCATACAAGATCCGGGTATTTACTAAACTAGTATTTTCCGCTTGGTTCTTCTGAAAAACCACTTGTAGATCTTTAGATCTACAAGTTTTCAACTTCATTTCGCAAGAAATCTTACGTTTATTCAAGTTCAAGGCTTATGAATGGATGGATCCATCATCTTTCATGATTCTAACTTTTACATCCTACTAGTTTATGTTCTTAAACATGAACTAGTATGTCTAGATGATGATCCATCTTGCTTCTACTAACAACAACATCAAGTAATCATAACTACACAAGATCTACATGATTTACACACATATCTTCTCTTTATCCACCCTTTTAACACTTATGTTCAACACTTTAAATTATGTTCATTAATGTTTCTTAACTTTTCATCATTCAACCATCTATTAACCACCAAATACAAGAACAAGATGAAGTTTTAGATCACTTACTACTAGCACAAGGCTAGGGGAGAAACAAGGCATAAAAGTGGTGGATAAAAGGAAACGAGAGAGGTTCTTGAATTTCCGAGTGCACCGGGCTTGTTTGTAGGACTCCTTGCACCTTTAAGTGTATGAGAAACACTTGTATGGAGGTTGGATGGTGGTGATAGTGTGGTTGGTGGTGGCGGCCGTGAGGTGGTGGTAGGAGGAGAGAGTTTTGTTGTTTGTTGGGTTTTGATGAAATGAAATGCAAGACTCTCATGTAAATTTATAATCCAATTCTCATATTGTCCAACATGTCTTATGTCTAATTAACCAACAACAACATTAATATAATAATCAAAAGAAACAAGGGTGTGTCCCACCCTTGGGACCGTCGAAATGGGGGGGGGGGGTAGGGGGGTTGGGTAGTGATGATATAGTTACTTGATTAGTTAGGATCTAATGGTTTTAGTTAGTGTATTAAGTGTGTAGTATAATATAAGGTGTGTTAGGGTATTCAGGGACCCTAACTAGCTTAGAAAAATGAAAGCAATGTATTTGGAAATATTTTTATGTCCCGGGTAAAGTCCGGTTGGATGTTGATTCGTTAAAGTGTTAAGTAAAGCTTTAAAGTATCGTTTATATTGTTTTTAGTGCCACATTAAATTTTCAACACTTTGGAAAGTGTCTAGTATTATTTTGCCAAGTTTTTACACTTTATTAGCATTGTTAAATGCTGAATTTTGGTATGTAGTGTAGAATTTTGTAATTAAAGTATGTTTTAGGCACTTCCGGTCACTATAACTATCACCTAGTGACGCAGTTTAATGGTCCTCACCTCCCTACACTCCCTACTAGTGTAGTAATCTATTCCCGGCTCATACTGGCCTCAGAAACAATGTCTGTCTAGTGCTGGCAATGTCAGCATGTTTATTGGGTTATCCGTTCACTCTGCTAACTGTGCTTTGTGCATCAAGTTTGTCACTATTGTTTGTGTATAATAAATGGAGTGACAGTAATAAAGTATGATGCATGAGTATGTATGTGTCAGAAAACAGAAAGCAGTTATTCATAATTGAAATCAAGCACAGTAATTAAGCATCAATTAAGTATTAATTAATTTGTACGGATACCTGGATTTGTGAGGATTGTCACACCGGCATGATACTATATTCGACTCGTTCTACTTTAAAATAGTTGAACATAATTTATTCAAAATTTCTAATTACATCGTCTCGTCGTCTTTTAGTTATGACTCAAAACCCGAGTCTTTTAACTTCCCATTCGCGCTCTCGTTTCTCGGTCTACGCTTGTGTTTAATTCTTACCCATCAACCGAGTGTTTTACCGAAGTCGTTATTATTGCAACCCTCCCGGTATGCATTAAGACCTCGCTTCATTTTTTCTTTTTATAATCCGACTTTGTCCTCAAGTTTGACGTTTTACAAAAAACGGCCCGTTAAGAGGCACATTTGTATTTTCCGGGTTCGAGTGTAAGTACACCCTCTCCCAGTGTATACCTTAATCGTTTTTACATGTTTTCATTTTCCGGGTTCGAGTGTAAGTACACCCCCTCCCAGTGCGTACCTTAGTCATTTTACATGTTTCTTTGTCCCTTCTCTCGGGCTCATTATCCTAATATAATACGCTTCCGTCACTCGGCTGTGCGTTTACATTATGATCAAATATTTTGCTTATCTGATTCATTTGGGTACTTTTTAATTTGTCCCACTCACCCCGTCCTTACTACATCGGGTGTAAGCATGTCCATCATAAAAAGTTCATGGTATCATGTGTTCACTACCTACTTGGCCAGAGTAGGCGATCAACACATGACATACATGACCCTTTTTATAACTTTCACATCACGCCCCATGTAAGTAACACTTCTATTTATTTCTCTTGGAAACAATATCCCGGATAGATTTTCTATCCAGGTTTTTCCAAGTTTTAAATCTACATATGCAACTTTCAATCTCTACGTATTTGTTGCATATTACTATTTGTACAATTAAATTTAAAATGTGCACCTGGTAATGCTTGCCCTAACGGGCTTCTCTCGCCATTAGCCTTGTTCGCGATCGCTACGTGATTTAGGTCCTTGGTGAGTTTGTTCTACTTGTCGTACTTTGGACCGTTCCTCCGTCATGTCCACAATTTGTTAGACTCCCACTATCTTTATATTCGAGTGTCCTTCAACTAAAACATTTACAAGAGTTAATAATATCAACTTCAATAATCACCCGTATTATAATACAAGGATTTTTCTATTATACGCGTCAACACGCGTATTTTCATCAACTATATCAATCATTTTAATTAGGATAACGTGTATTACACGATAACCCTATGTGTTGTTTACAACACTTTAACACACTAAACCATTAACATACTTGTACTTACCGGATTTGCGATCAAGCCTCGAACCGAACACCGATCTTTGTCAAGAGCATAAGGTTTAAGTCCAAGCATGGTTTTCCCCACCATACTTGAATCTCTTAAACCAAGGCTCTGATACCAACTTGTAACAACCATAAATAAATTTAGCGATTTCCGTAAATAATCACAATTTACTGAGTATTTATATTTAAACATTCATGCTAAAATACGGGTTTATTAAAACTTTTCTAAACTTGAAGCAAAACAACATAGTGTAATTTAATTCATCGTTTTAGAATAACGACGAAACAACTTGCGGAAGCTTCATTTAACGTGTGTTCGGTTCTTGCTCGACGCTTAATCTTCATCTGGGACTCTCGACATTCCCCTACAATCAATACCAGCTTAAATGTTAGTATTGATAGTTTAAATAACGGTACAAGACAAGATATTGATAATGGAAGGAAATCCAAACGTTAATTTCTTGATAAAAAAAAACAAGGTCTACAAACTGGCCTCCACCGTAACTTATGGTGGGCACCGTAAGTTACGGTGGCTCCTGTATGAAAATTCCCCCACCGTAACTCAGTAGGCAACTACCGTAACAATTTCAGCACCACTGTAACTTACGGTGGGCACCGTAAGTTACGGTGTCCCCTGTATCAGTCCCTTTCCTTTTTTGCCGTTTTTGACACGAAAACTTTCGTATCTTCAATCCGCGTATCCATTTGATCTCCCGTTTCTTCCTACATGATCGTAATTTGATTCTCCATCTCATGGAGTTTATATCCGACATTCAAACTAATAAAATTCTTTATTTTTAAGCATTCGACTTATTATTAAAAATCCACATTTTGACCCGTTTGTATTTAAGACCTCCAAACTTGATTCTAGTTAATCAAAATTCTTAGACCAAGGTATTTAACTCAAAATATCTATCTTGGATTCATAAATTTTGTGAATTACGCGGCAAACACCCAAGCTACACGTGTAATTCATTTTGACCCGTTTAGGGGATCTTTTATGCATTTTGGTCTAAAACTAGCTCTTTTCTTTTCAATACTTCGTAATGTCACAACTAAATGTCTGCTTATGTTCCACCACAATTATTTTGTGGTGTACTTAACATAACCAACCTATTATCCCAAATTTACTCATCGGTTGGTCATTTTACGCAAATGACCATTTTTGTTCATTTGACCCGAAAATGTGTATTCCTATAACTTCTATTCCTATTTAATGATTCTATAATCTTAATGCAAGTTCCAAAATAACCCCTATGTGTCGTTTGCCCCATCATACCCTTCACGGGTGTTTTGGTCAACTTTAGTCCCTCACTTTACGACGAAGGACTTTCGCTAAATATTTGACCAAGATTTGTATGCTTAACTAAAAGCTTATTTATGCGTACCTGGCTCGGGTCAAGGTATTGGCCCGTTTACATAACTTTTGCTTTAAATCTTTCTAGTTAAAGCAACGCATACTTATGTTATTTCCTGTGATTACAAAACTCAACAAGCGATGTCAAATGTAATTGTCAAATGGTGTTAACAACACCATTTGACCCATTTAGTCTAATTCGGCCATTTATCCATATGAGATGGTATTTAATTACCATTCCATCCCTTTAAACCTATCCCGGTTTTCCCTTAAACTTGTTTTACTTAAAACCGTTTTTATTTGTTCGTCAGTACATGACTAATTTACCTTTTTACCCCTTTTACCATAATTCATGATTTCTTACCATTTTCCCTTGTTCCGACTCTCATTGAATCGTGTCAGAACATCGTATACCAACCACTTAGTAGCATTCATAAAAAAATACTTGAAATTAAGTAATTTTGCAAATAATGTAAAGGGGTGTAAGCTCTACTTACCTCGCATCCGAATACGCTTTTCTTCTCGTGCTTGATTCGTTTGACCGCTTCTTTCCCAAGCCTCCACCTAGCTCGTTAGGCGACAAACTATCATCATTCACAAGGTGGTTAGATTAGTCATTTCAATTCACGACTATTCCACCTTACGTATTTTCTATGTCGAAACTACTATTCGACTTTATCATTGGTTAGTTTGACTTTTAAAGGTCAACTATCTTAAATCATACAATAGGCATAATTAAGTTAAATCAACATTATGATTAGAACCCGTTTTAACCCATATTTCACGTAATTAGTCAAACAAGGCAATTACGCGTTTCATTTGTAATTTCAACATATAAACATTCACTTAGGCATTTTAACAAACACCTTGTGGGCATATTCTATAAAATCAACAATCAATTTTCATAACTAGTTATTTACCCAAGTTTTAACATCATTCACAAGTTCTTATGTCTAGCATGCATAACCACACCTCGACTTACTTTATGGAAATCGAATAACATCAAATTGATGATCATAAATCTAGTGTTCATCATCTTCCCACAAAACCCATTTCAATTCTTGTATGAACATACACTAAATCTTACAATTTTTGTTCAAGTACTTTGCTTCTACTATCCAATATGATGATTTTAAATATGTGTATATCATCATCTTCACTACATAATCGAAACCCACTTGTCTAAGTGTAGCAAATCATCAAATTATTCAAATCATAGCAACCTATGTAAACTTTCCACTTAGGGTTTTGTTTCTAAGCAATCATACAACACTCATTTAGCCATAGCCTCTCTAATCCATACATAATTCGCGATTATGAAGATTACTCAAATTTTACATCTTCACAAATCATCAAATTTTTACATACCTTATGATCCCCTAGCTCGGGTGATCATTAATCCGTGTTCATGCATTGATTTAGGACTAAAATCGACCTTCAATTTGCTGAATTGGATTGAGTTAGGGTTTTGGCTCCTTGGAGCTTCTCTGGCTTCTCACGTACGCACACACCATTTGTGTGTGTGTGTTTGATTTTTTTTTTTATAAATCTATTTTCAAGATATCCAATTTGGTCCCTCATGTTTGGTTAGTTATTAAGTAGACCACAACCTAACTATTTCTAACACTGTTCTCACTTATTAACTAGGTTAAATATTCCTAGTTAATTTAGTGGGTTCGGGGAAATTTACGACTGAGTTTGTTTTAGTTCCCGTTAATTCGGGCCTTTTATAAACTTTATTTATCCATAAGCCTTTATTTAACTTTTTGTTAAATATTAGGTTTATTTATTTAAAAATCCTAATTACTCACCGGGTAAATTTTACCACCAACGGTACTTTACCCGTCTTTTAGTATTAACGGGGTTTGATTACCAAACCCGTTTTCGGGGTGTTACACAATACGACTACACCTGTTCCCCGAAACAAATGTAAATTTTCTACCTCTTAGATTAAACTCGTGTAGGCCTATATTATTGATGAATTCATTGAACTCGATAGCAATAGAAGGAATGAACTTAGAATTTTTTTCGTTCGACTCGATCTCGCACACAATTGAAATCGCCACCAACAACCCAATATCCTTGGTCTAAAATGATGATACGACTCAACTCACTCCAAAGTAAACGTTTATCGGCTAGTTTTTGAGGAGCATATACATTTAGGAAAGTTATCTCTTTCCCAGTTTCTTTCAAGTGCCCACGAATACAAAGAAGGTACCTGTGTTTTATTACCGAGGCCATAACAAACCGACTCGGGTTCCACATCGGAATCAAACCTCCAGAACGACCCGTAGAACCGACCCAATCAAAAGTAAAAGCACCATTACCCCAAAACGACCCCAATTCTAACCCGTCCACCGTCGTAAACTGCGTCTCTTGCATCATAAGAAAACCTACTTCGTTAGCGATACGTAAACCTCGAATCCATGTACTTTTATCAACACAGCCTAAGCAACGATTGTTAATAGAGAGTGTATTCATTGATCAACAGTTTGAAATCCTTCATTAGCGATTAGCTTTTCAAGATTACCCTCGAAGATTTCCATGTTCGTGATGCCCACAATGCTTGCCATCCGAACTGTACCATCAATTTCATCCTGGAAACCATCTTCCAATCTCCTTGTCAAGCTTTCCCCAATTCCTTGGCCATCGGCTATAACTTCAGAATTCGAGATGGTCCTTTCTTCCTCTAATACCACCTCTCTATTCAAATCCGGAGTTAAAAACTCCTCCGAATTTCCATCACCTCCGTTGTTGATTATGTTGCCAACCGTACCCTCGTTAGACTGGAATATAAACCTATCAATGTTGTACGGATCATCGCTCTCCCTTTGTCTTTTTTTAGGTCGCTCCTGTCCCAACGGCGACTTCCACTTACTTCTAGCACCTTTCTTTCGATTAAACATTCCTTTCTTCTTTCTCAATTCACCACAGTGACCACCCTCCTGAATGTTATTCAAAAAGACCTCCTAGACACCACTATGAACATCTTGAACCCCCACAGCAGGCTCCTGAATCTGCTCGTCCCGTATAACATCTGAAGTGTTCCCCTCACCTCCTCCAACATCCATCACATTATTCGTTACCACTTCATCTCCAACCTCATCTAATTCTACCAAACAATCGGGAATCCATTCCCTAGCCTCTTCCTCCACCCGGACATGAAACACTTTATCTTTCCATCTCAAAGCTAATGTTTGCTGAATCCTTTCCACCGATTTGCATAATACCCCCACAAACCGCAAATGATAAATCTGTATTGTTTTCGGTAAATTGAGCCGATTGAATGACGTCCCCAAATCTCCCAGCTATAGCGTCGAAAACTTGAACATTTGACAACATAACTGGAACTCCATGAAGCTTAAGCCATATAATCCTCTCAACTTGACAATTTTGACCCTTCCAATCTTGAAGCTGACAAAACACCTCTGCCCACTCTTTTTTTAATTCAAAAAACCTTTGTTTCTCAAGATTGTTACCAAACAAGAGCATAACATGAAAGCCTCTGACGTGTGCGCGACTACACATATTTTTACAATGAAATTACACACGATTCGGTTTTAAATTTATAAAAGTGATTTATACTTCAACATTAAAATACACACGAAAGGGCAAGTGTACCCCGTCATATATGTAGTAAAGTATCGGTAAGAACCAAGTATCGATCCAAGGAAATGGGCGGAGAAATAATACTAGACCTTTGTCACTAAACTACCGGTAAAAACATAAGTTGTTTGATTTTAATTAAACTAAAGTAAGCATAAACAAATACTTATAAAACATAGTAGATTTCAAATACTAAAATAGATAAATAGCCTTGTTTAATACACAACCAAAGCATGTCAACTAAGTCGGTTTTGGCACTAGAAGCATTCGGTCAATTTTCCATTTTAAGACAATTAGTATCCCTTTCGGGAATCCTAACATGACAATCATTCGGAAAGCTAAAACGATAAACACACTTTAACCACCTAAAATTGTTCTTTAATGTGCAATTGATAAATGTCTATGAAAATCTCCTAAAAATAAGTTAGTCATCCGTTAGGAGTTTTCTAACCGCACTTAATCAAGGAAAGTGACACCGATAAACACAATGCAACCACCGAGACAAGCATAAACTAAATTAAATCACAACCAAGTTCATTTTACAAATCTTATACATAAATTCACTCAGATAGCAATTTTGGCCTAAACTACTAACTAAGCTAACAAATCATGGCAAGAATTTATAACGACACCATTTAACCCGTTAGAGTCCTTACGTGAAGGCAAGCTTTCTTGATTAATAATAATTACATTTTATTAAACCACTAACCATTTCTAGTATCATGGTGCCCACATTTTAACCAAGCTAAACTAGTTAACCAAGTTTAAAGTTTACTAATACATGATTAATTAAGCTTCATTTTTCAACTATCTCAACTAACCAAGTACCAATCATCCAACACAATTACTTATAATCAAGAAATCAATATCAATAACAAGGTTGCAAACTAATCATCAAAGATAATCATAGAAAATACTTCCAAATGTCATTACAAACAAAGATTAACATACTAATGGCTATAATCAAGCAAGGGATTGTTGTGTTTTTGCCCAAAGGCTACAATAATACATAATAATCAATCTTAATGCTTGAAACATAACAAAATTATGGAAAGACTTAAGAATTCAAACCATAAACAAGCATAAGAATGAGAATTCGGATAGTAATCGAGCTAAACGGGACAATGTGGCTTGAATCCGGGCGAAAGCTAATGCCTCCGGAGCCTGAAAATCACCTGTGAAGCTCTCCAAAATTCCAAAGTTACGAACAGAATGTTTCTGTTTGTTTTTATATATTTTCGATGTCACACGGTCGTGCACCGATCGCACGACCGTTCACTTTTTGCATTATTGGAGTTACTGTTCATGACATCAGCAGAGTTGACTGGTCTTCGGTCGCGCACGATCGTTCTTCATATGGCACGACCGTGCGTTTCCGGGATCTTGTTGCACGGATTGATGCACTGGTCGTTCATCACCGGGATTTGGCTGAACATCGGATCCGCACGGGGTGCAATGTATGGCACGTCTGTGCGTCACCGGGATTGTCTTGCACGCCGTGTTGCACTGGTCGTTCATCACCGGCTGGTCTTGATATGTCGGAGATGCACGGTCGTTCCTCAGACCGCACGACCATTCCACTTGCCCAGATCAGTTTCCTAACAGAATGTTCGCAGCTTCGTCGTTTTATCCGGAAAGTCCTCGTTTTCACTATCATCTTGTCCGGTATGCTGTTTTAGGCCTGTAAACAAAAGTATACATAATTAAGTATCCGAATGACGATTTTACGGCCGAAAACGCATAAAATGGGGATAAAATGGGGGACTAAAATATGTTTAAATTAGCGAATATCAAATCTCCCCACACTTGAACCTTGCTTGTCCTCAAGCAAGCTAAACTAAAATGCAATAAAAGATAGAATCAGGAACGATAATTTACACACTATTTTATTGAAAACAACTATAAACGGTTAGCCGGTTTTTCGAAAGACAACATCAAAAGACTCAAACCCAACAAGCATATGCAAATATATAGCGACAACCAAAAAGCCGTGATTTCACATTTAATTGACTCAACATGTTAATCTTCACACAACTCACAATGTTCACACACACTCGGTTTTATTTATGAACCATACATAAAATGTGTACGTGCAAACACTCAATGCCTCGTCAATGAAATGTGTAATATCATAAGCTTGTCATAAGATCTCGTCTCCACCAACTGACATGCGAAAAAGTGTAAATCAAGAGGTCTTTACGGGTTGTAACGTTAGGCTTGGGCGAAGGGTATGGAAATGGAAATTTAAAGTGGCGAAATGGTTAAAACTCGGTAGTTACGTTTAACAAGCGCAATACAACAAAACTATACATACAAATGCCTTAAAAAGGCGACTTATGCGACAACGAGCTCATAAACAAGATTTCATCATTTTATCATTCAAAATTGCTCGAATTTTGTCTACTTCACCCTATTTTAGGGTGTTTTATTTTCTGTTTTTTTTAACATATAAACTAACGGATTTATACAATGGATAGTAAACTATAACAAGCGCTAGTTAAATGATTATTTTGGCCGAGTTTCAACACTAAAAGGTTTAAAACATAAAAAGGCTAAATATGGCTAAGTGGGCGATAATATTGGGTAAACAAAGGTAAACGGGAAGGCTCGACATGGTTAATCCTAAAGGGTATTGTAAGGTTTACGGGAAACATAACACAAAGAACAAGGCTAACACAAAGTGGTAATCTAGGTGCCTCTATCACTTCTACACAATTTCGCAAGTTCATGGTCTTAACAAGCATTCTAGTGACAAGTTCTAAATTACATATGACATCCGGCTCACTCTACTCCGAAATGAACAAATATATAACAATATCAAGGCTCAAATATGCTCAAGTAATGGAGAGAATGGGTAAAAGTGTGCAAGCTATCATGCAAGTCTTTCTTTGTTTGTCACGCTTTCCGGTTTCCTTTTTCAAAAATATTTTGTTTGTCGAGTTTTTATCAAGTCCGAAGCTTTCTAAAACACAACCAACCGGTTTATTTACTAAAATAAATACAGAAAACAGATATTTTTTGGTTTTTCTGGTTTTTTTAGAGGACAAACAAAGTTAACAAAGTTAACAAAGTTAACCCCCTCCCCACACTTGAACTTCGCATTGTCCCCAATGCGAAACCCGAAATATAAAGAAAAAGGATAATAGTACTCCCCTCAAGGTGATATCTGATGAAACGAGACTTCCAAAGCTGTGTTTGTCATATGCTCCGGTCCAAGATATGTCGGATCTGCAAGTATGTCACATGTACACCAAACAGAGCAGTAACAGAATAAACATAAAAACCATAATATACATAAATAAAAATACTAGAAATCCCAACAAAGACAAGACATAAAGTAAAGTGTCTGAAAATAAAATACAATCCGAGGGTGTTTGAAATACTACGCAAAATGAACACCCGAAATATAAAGTACTGAAATAAAAAAAACCATCAACGAACAACACCACCATCTCCTACTCGTCATCACCATCATTATCTCTTGTGAAGGACGGGCCCGCATCACTGTAACAACTCTCACTAAAAAAATTACTTATTATGTTAATTATCTAATAAGGAAACCCTAATTGAGACACCCAAGTAATTCTGCATAAACCCTAAAATTTTCAGAACAATCAGAATCAGGATCAGGGCCCCTAAAACTCAGGGGGGGGGGGGGTAAAACCCTAGTTACGATTATCTAAATAACTTGCTGTCAATTTTGAATTTTTCGATTTCGTCAACTCAGCAAGCCTACACACACACGTAGCTACCCTATGGAAATAGGTGACCCCTCGCGCTACGCGAAGCCCCAAGGGGTACCCCTCGCGTCACGCGATGGGGGTCGAAATTCGTGTATAAATAGAGGACATTGGCAATTGATTTCTGGCACTAAAACGACGAAGAAATTCGTTATACACGCTGAGATATCATAGAATTACTATCAAAACATACACAAATCTCGAAACGCTGCCGCAAAACAGGGTGATAACTCGATCGCTATTACGATACAACGTCCGATCGATTGTAACTATCCAACGATTGTTTGAGTGCTGCTCAAATTGGGTTTATACTTTTTTATTCATCGTGATTTCGACTTGAATGTTTGAGTGCTGTCCGAACTCGGGCTATACTCTGTCATTCGTTGTGATTCCGCTGAATTTTTAAAGTATTGCACTTTGTAAATCGTTGTGAGGGTTTAATCTCGTGAATTGTCGTAACTGGTGTATTAGTTACTAACCCCGTTTGTGCATTGTTATCTAAATTAGGTTAAACAAGGCTAATCAGTAGGCTTATACACTGCTCGTTAAATCTGCAATGTGAGTCATTCTCTTTTTATCAACTGTTTTACAATACCTCAAATTATTTTCAGAATGTTATAATTATAGGGATTAAGTCATGGCTATCTTAATCAATGGCTAGTGGGGTATTGTGCACATTACAAATTTTCTCACAGGGTTAGGCTAATAAGCCCTAACATAGGTTAGGCATATAAGCCCTAACAGTGATAATCATCACTAATTGGGTGATAGGACCCAATAGTGGTAAGACCACCGTCACCAGGAGGTGACACGGTGCCATATAACAATAAGATAGAAACCATTGTAATCGCTCTTTTACTGTAATTTATAACTAAGTGTCATTTTATCATAATGAATGATTCACTCAGTATTTCCCCGCTGACAAAACCTTTTTCATACATGTTTCAGGTGATCTGTTGTGATCCAAGAAAAGTGCCGTGAAGCACTACAAGCTTAGAGAAGTGGCTCAATATAAATAAATAAAGAAACATGTTTTGAGAAATAAAGATTTCCCAGTAAAATCACCTTATTGTAAAATAGGGGGTTTTATCCCTAAATTATGAAAACGGGCAGTGTTAATATTAAAAGATCCTGTATTAAAAGACTTCCGCTGTCGCTTAAATTAAATACCACGGGATTCCTGCCCCGCGGCTCTAGGACTGGGTCAAACCGGGGCCGAGGGCCGTGACAGAAAAAGGTGGTATCAGAGCCACTGTTTTAAGCTTATCACTGATTTAAGCCTATTAAGTATTGAGAAAATACTTAAATTTTTCTAACTGTCATTCTGTGATTATGTGTTTTATTATATAACTAATTGTGTACAGTATGGGCAGATCTTTATATGCTAGTCAATGTAGCAATTAATGCAAATCCTTAAAAATTTTGAACCAAGTTTTAGCACCTTTATTATCTACAGTCTAGAAACCTCCTTCAGTAAATAAATAAATTTACAAATAGAACCTAGTGTGTTTTAATTTTCAGTTGTTTGGTAGTTACACAATCTGAAATAATATTTAAAGATTTTCTATAAAAATTTTGTTATAATTAGTAATGGTGTGTATTTTGCATAACAGCATGAGTGACTTGTCTGACGCGCTCCATAATTTAAATCTCTATCCGGTAAGAATACAGGTTTCCAGAGATTTCAATAGGTATATACCAGACATAGAAGAACCTATAGAATTCAACGCTTTACCTCTCGAGAAACCCAAGCCTAAGAAAATAGAAATTGGGGAAAGCTCTAGGCAAATTGAGGGGTTACCATATCATGAAGAGTTAGATTTTATATTGGCAAGCTATAATACTATTAAGCCTGTTAATGAAAATCTTTTTATTCACTCTCTTGAAACACAACTACCAATGAACTTAGAACCAGCTATTCCAAACCCTTCAATCCACTCGCAACCTTTAGGAATAGACGAATGGTTGACTAATGAAATACAGTTCCAAAACAATCCCTATAAACTTTTTCAGTTCAATCCAGAACTTATCCCCAAATCCTCCAATGAGCAACGAAAACTTAGCCGAACTTCATCATTTCGGTGAAGAGCTGATAGGTACAGGGAATAGGATCCGGGAAATGTGGAAACAAATCTCCTGGAAATACGACGAGAGGGAGCGTCGCTACTAAAACTGCCAGTTGACCAAAGAATAGTAGGGTTGGGAAGTATATCTGTATAATAACAGTAGTAGTAAAATATAACTCTGTAAAGTAGGAAATAAAACATTGTAAGATAAACAGTGTGTATGGATGCCTATATAATCTATATAAAAAAATAGAAGTCGAGAAATCAACAATTTTGGCTATATATGCATGTTGTAAAAGTTGTGTGTTTAATTTATGTATTTGATTATCAATTCTTTGATACTAATAATTTACACTTATAATAATTACCAGATGGAAAACGTGAATAATGAACCAGTTAATGAAGTAAACCAATCTGAGCAGAATCAGGAAAATCAATATATGACTAGACAAGATATTGAAAATATTGTTGCTCAAGGGATAGCCAATGCTATTCCAGCAATCCTGGCTACTGCTCAGAAACCTGCTGAACAAATCATTCCTAGTAAACGTACTCCGGAAGATAACGACAGTAACAACATAAATGGAGGCGGCAATCATGACGATAATAATCCACGACAGGCCCCACTCTCTAAGAAAATGAAAGCTGCAACTCCTGGTTGCACTTATAAGGAATTTCTTGCCTGTAAACCAGTAGAATTTGCAGGTAATGAAGGGGCAACTGCAACACTGCGTTGGTTAGAGAAAACCGAAGCAGTAATTGCAATAAGCAAATGTGCCGAAGAAGATCAGGTCATGTATGCGTCAAATTTGTTCAAAGAAGTGGCGCTAGAATGGTGGAACACAGTATTACAAGCAAAAGGAAGAAGGATGGCCTATGCCATGAACTGGGAAGGATTTAAGAGTCTTGTAGAAAGAAAATTTTGTCCCGAATATGAAAAAGATCAAATGTCAAATAAATTCCTAAATCATCGTATGCCTGGTGTAGATTGTCGCGGTTATACGTTGACATTTTTGAATATGCGAGAGTGGTACCAACCCTGGCTTCGCTAGAATTGGTACTCATTTCTCGTTATATTTGGGGTTTAATTGGCGAAATCCGTAACATCGTTAAGGCTACAAGACCTCGTACTATTGACGATACTGTGGAATTAGCTAAACTTTAACCGATGAACTAGTACGCACAAGAGAGGAAGATCGGAAGAAAGAAGTAGCTCAAAAGATTACCCAAGGATTCCGTGTGGGTAACCGTAACAACTTCAAAAGAAAGGGGACTGGACAATCCTCCAATGGACCATTTTGCAATTCTTGCAAAAAGAAGCATTTTGGAAAATACAAGGGATATTGCAATTTTTGCAAAATTCCGGGACATCAGGAGGAAGACTGCAGGAGAAAGAAATTCATAGTCTGCTTTAACTGTGGAGAAGCAGGGCATTTCAAAACAGAATGTCCTAAATTGATTAAACCAACAGACAACAAAGGCAAACCAGCCGACGGAGCTACCAAGAAGAATGCCAGAGCATTTCAGCTGACCACCCAGGAAGCAGAACTCATCCCAGATGTGATAGCCGGTACGTTCTTAGTTCATGAAGTGTTCGCCAAAGTATTATTTGACTCTGGTGCAAACCAAAGTTTTATTAATACTTCATTCTGCCAAGCTCTTAATTTACCATTAACTACCCTTAGGCAGATTTTTACAGTCGAAACGGCAAATGGGAATTCTGTTAACATAGATAAGGTTTTTCAAGAAGGAAAGATAGAACTTTTAGGTCATAAGTTCTCTGCAAACCTGTTACCTATGAAATTAGCTGGATTCGATGTAGTGTTAGGAATGGATTGGTTAGTAGCCAACCATGCTTGAATCCTTTGTGATAAGAATTCCGTAGAAATTCGTACCCCTACAGGAGAAGTAATTGTAATTATAGGAGATAGACCTCGAAAGGCACTGAAATTCATTTCAGTAATGAAGTTGGCTAGTTATTCAAGAAAACAAGATGTAGTGTATATGATTTCCGTAATCATTAACACTAAAAGTAAGGAACTTCAGGATATCCCTGTAGTCTCAGAATACTCAGATGTCTTTCCAGAAGAATTACCCGGGTTACCACCCGACAGGGAAGTAGAGTTTAGAATTCATCTAATTCCTGGTACTACACCAATAGCCAAGGCACCTTATCGATTAGCACCCACTGAAATGCTAGAATTGAAAAAGCAGTTAGATGAATTATTAAGCAAGAGGTTTATACAACCTAGTTCATCCCCTTGGGGAGCTCCAATGTTGTTTGTTAAGAAAAAAGACGGATCCATGAGAATGTGTATCGATTATAGGGAATTAAACAAGGTTACAATTAAGAATCGATACCCATTACCTAGGATTGATGACCTTTTTGATCAGTTGCAAGGAGCTAGATATTTTTCTAAGATAGACTTGCGCTCCGGATACCATCAATTGAAGGTACAAGAAGAAGACATACCTAAAAATGCTTTCAGAACAAGGTATGGACATTACGAGTTTACAGTCATGCCCTTTGGACTAACAAATGCTCCAGCAGCATTTATGGACATGATGAATAGAATCTGTAAACCGTATCTGGATAAATTTGTTATTGTCTTTATCGACGATATACTTATTTATTCAAAGAATCAGAAAGAACATTGTGAACATCTGCATGCACTCTTAACTTTGTTAAGAAAAGAAAAGCTTTACGCCAAATTCTCGAAGTGTGAATTCTGGTTGCAAGAAGTGCAATTCTTAGGACACATGGTGAATCACGAAGGTATTCACGTAGATCCTGCTAAAATTGAGGCAATTACCAAGTGGAAGGTCCCACAAACGGCTATGGAAATTAGAAGTTTTCTAGGCTTAGCTGGATACTATAGACGATTTATTAAGGATTTTTCCAAGATAGTTGTACCATTGACTAAGTTAACCTGTAAAGCAGTTAAGTTTGAATGGGGACCTAGACAAGAAGAAGCTTTTAAGATTTTAAAGCAAAGATTGACAAATGCTCCAATTTTAGCCTTGCCAGAAGGAACAGAAGATTTTGAAGTATATTGTGATGCTTCAAAATTAGGATTTGGATGTGTACTAATGCAACGCAAGTAGGTAATTGCGTATGCCTCCAGGCAATTAAAGAAGCACGAGGAAAATTATACGACTCATGACTTGGAGTTAGGAGCCATAATTTTTGCCCTTAAAATTTGGAGACATTATCTGTATGGAAGTAAATTTACTGTTTATACAGATTATAAAAGTCTAAAGTACATATTTGGGCAAAAAGAGTTAAATATGAGGCAAAGAAGATGGATGGAAATCCTAAGCGATTACGAATGTGATATTCAATATCACGAGGGAAAGGCAAACGTAGTCGCAGACGCCTTAAGTCGTAAGTATCATGAGAAGCAACGACGAGTTCGTATGCTTAGATTCAATCTACAATTAGATTTAATGGAACAATTGAAGAAAGTGCAGGAAACAACAATCAAAGACAATGCTAAAGGAATGAAAGGTTATGTAAAGGAACTAGAGCAAGGAAATGATGGAATTTGGATATTCCACAAGAAACGAATTTGGGTACCTAAGCAGGGAGAATTAAGAAATAAGATTTTAGAAGAAGCTCATAAATCTAGGTATACCATGCACCCAGGAAACAATAAGATGTACCAAGACTTAAGGAATAATTTCTGGTGGATAGGAATGAAAAAAGGATATAGCTAGTTATGTATCTAAGTGTCTTACTTGTTCACAAGTTAAGGCAGAACACCAGAAACCTTCAGGGTTACTCCACCAATTGGAAATGCCTGTTTGGAAATGGGAACTAATAACTATGGATTTTGTTACCAAGTTGCCCAAAACCAGAAAAGGTAATGATGCGATTTGGGTAATTGTGGATCGATTAACCAAATCAGCTCATTTTCTACCAATGAAGGAAACCTTTAGCATGGAAAGACTAGCCAAGTTGTACGTAAACGAAGTAGTATCCTTACATGGAGTTCCACTCTCCATTGTATCGGATAGGGATAGTTGTTTTACTTCCAATTTCTGGACTAGTTTCCAGGAAGCAATGGGAACCCGACTTAATTTAAGTACTGCATATCATCCACAAACAGACGGACAAAGTGAAAGGACGATACAAACCCTGGAAGACATGCTCCGAGCATGTGTAATTGATTTTGGTGGTAATTGGGATAACCACTTACCCTTAATTGAATTCTCCTATAACAATAGTTATCATTCAAGCATCGAAGCTGCCCCATTCGAAGCACTGTATGGACGAAAGTGCAGAACTCCAGTTTGTTGGGCAGAAATAGGAGAAAGTCAATTATCAGGTCTAGAAATTGTACAAGAGACCACAGACAAAATAACTCAAATCAAAGAAAGACTGAAGACTGCTAGAGATCGCCAGAAAAGCTATGCAGACAATCGCTGCAAACCACTAGAGTTTCAAGTCAGAGACAAAGTACTTTTGAAAGTCTCTCCTCGGAAAGGAGTAGTACGATTCGGTAAGAAAGGAAAGCTGAGTCTAAGATACGTAGGACCATTTCCAGTAATGCAACGAATAGGACCAGTTGCTTATCGTTTACAACTACCAGAAGAACTAGCTGGAGTACATGATGTATTTCATGTATCCAATCTCAAGAAATGTTTATCCGACGAATCCCTGGTAGTACCTCTTCAAGACGTAGATGTAAATGAAAAGCTAAAATTTGTAGAGAAACCACTACAGATAGAAGACAGAAAAAGTCAAATTTCTGAAGCATAAACGACTAGTGCTAGTCAAAGTCAAATGGGATTCAAAGAGAGTACCAGAATACACTTGGGAGCTGGAATCAGAAATAAAGCGGAAATATCCTCATTTATTCTAGTAAATCTCGAGGACGAGATTTTTCGTAAGGTGGGGAGGATGTAACAACTCTCACTAAAAACATTACTTATTATGTTAATTATCTAATAAGGAAACCCTAATTGAGACACCCAAGTAATTCTACATAAACCCTAAAATTTTCAGAACAATCAGAATCAGGATCAGGGCCCCTAAAACTCAGGGGGGGGGGGAAACCCTAGTTACGATTATCTAAATAACTTGCTGTCAATTTTGAATTTTTCGATTTCGTCAACTCAGCAAGCCTACACACACACGTAGCTACCTTATGGAAATAGGTGACCCCTCGCGCTACGCGAAGCCCCTAGGGGTACCCCTCGCGTCACGCGAGGGGGGTCAAAATTCGTGTATAAATAGAGGACATTGGCAATTGATTTCTGGCACTAAAACGACGAAGAAATTCATTATACACGCTGAGATATCATAGAATTACTATCAAAACACACACAAATCTCGAAACGCTGCCGCAAAACAGGGTAATAACTCGATCGCTATTACGATACAACGTCCGATCGATTGTAACTATCCAACGATTGTTTGAGTGCTGCTCAAATTGGGTTTATACTTTGTTATTCATCGTGATTTCGACTTGAATGTTTGAGTGTTGTCCGAACTCGGGCTACACTCTGTCATTCGTTGTGAATCCGCTGAATTTTTAAAGTATTGCACTTTGTAAATCGTTGTGAGGGTTTAATCTCGTGAATTGTCGTAACTGCTGTATTAGTTACTAACCCTGTTTGTGTGCATTGTTATCTAAATTAGGTTAAACAAGGCTAATCAGTAGGCTTATACGCTGCTCGTTAAATCTGCAATATGAGTCATTCTCTTTTTGTCAACTGTTTTACAATACCTCAAATTATTTTCAGAATGTTATAATTACAGGGATTAAGTCATGGCTATCTTAATCAATGGCTAGTGGGGTATTGTGCACATTACAAATTTTGTCACAGGGTTAGGCTAATAAGCCCTAACATAGGTTAGGCATATAAGCCCTAACAGTGATAATCATCACTAATTGGGTGACAGGACCCAATAGTGGTACGACCACCGTCACCAGGAGGTGACACGGTGCCATATAACAATAAGATAGAAACCATTGTAATCGCTCTTTTACTGTAATTTATAACTAAGTGTCATTTTATCATAATGAATGATTCACTCAGTATTTCCCCACTGACAAAACCTTTTTCAAACATGTTTCAGGTGATCTGTTGTGATCCAAGAAAAGTGCCGTGAAGCACTACAAGCTTAGAGAAGTGGCTCAATATAAATAAATAAAGAAACATGTTTTGAGAAATAAAGATTTCCCAGTAAAATCACCTTATTGTAAAATAGGGGGTTTTATCCCTAAATTATGAAAACGGGCAGTTTTAGTATTAAAAGATTCTGGAGTAAATTGCCATTTTAGTCCCTGAGTTTTGTCCAAATTTGCCTGTTTAGTCCAAATAGTTTTTTTTGTGCATCTGGGTCCCTGACTTTTACATTTTGTTGCCATTTTGATCACTTTGCCTAACTCCATCCAAAAACTCCATCTTTAACCAGGGGTATTTTGGGAATTTTCATTTTAAATGTTTTTAATTGCTATTTTGATCCAATTCCAAAAAATCATAAAAATTCCAAAAAATCCAAAAAATTCTAAAAAATCCAAAAAATCCGTTTTGGCGCGAACCGTTTCGACCCGTACCGTTTCGAAGCTGAACCGTTTCGACACGAACCGTTTCGACCCGTACCGTTTCGAAGCCGAACCGTTTCAAGCCGAACCGTTTCGACCCGTACCGTTTCGAACCGAACCGTGCCGTATCGAACCGAACCGTTTCGAGCTGAACCGTTTCGAACCCGAACCGTTTCGAGCTGAACCGTTTCGACGCGAACCGTTTCGACCCGTACCGTTTCGAAGCCGAACCGTTTCGACCAGTACCGTTTCGACCCGTACCGTTTCGAACCGAACCGTTTCGACCCGTACGGGTCGAAACGGTACGGGTCAAAACGGCACGGCTCGGTTCGAAACGGCTCGGTTCGAAACGGCTCGGTTCGATATGGCACGGTTCGGTTCGAAACGGTTCGGCTTGAAATGGTTCGGGTCGAAACGGTTCGGTTCGAAACGGCTCGGTTCGATACGGCACGGTTCGGTTTGAAACGGTATGGGTTGAAACGGTTCGGCTTCGAAACGGTTCGCGTCGAAACGGTTCAGCTCGAAACGGTTCGGGTTCGAAACGGTTCAGCTCGAAACGGTTCGGTTCGATACGGCACGGTTCGGTTCGAAACGGTACGGGTCGAAACGGTTCGGCTTGAAACGGTTCGGCTTGAAACGGTACGGGTCGAAACGGTTCGCGTCGAAACGGTTCAGCTTCGAAACGATACGGGTCGAAACGGTTCGCGCCAAAAGGGATTTTTTGGATTTTTTAGAATTTTTTGGATTTTTTAGAATTTTTATGATTTTTTTAGAATTTTTATTATTTTTTGGAATTTTTTTGATTTTTTGGAATTTTTTTGATTTTTTGGAATTGGATCAAAATAGCAATTAAAAACATTTAAAATGAAAATTCCCAAAATACCCCTGGTTAAAGATGGAGTTTTTGGATGGAGTTAGGCAAAGTGATCAAAATGGCAACAAAATGTAAAAGTCAGGGACCCAGATGCACAAAAAAAACTATTTGGACTAAACTGGCAAATTTGGACAAAACTCAGGGACTAAAATGACAATTTACTCAAGATTCTGTATTAAAAGACTTCCGTTGTCGCTTAAATTAAATACCACGGGATTCCTGCCCCGCGGCTCTAGGACCGGGTCAAACCGGGGCCGAGGGCCGTGACAATCACCATAACCAGGTGGGTTCCACGGTGAGAACTGTGGGGGTGCTGAAAGTAGTCGGGATATGCATGATGCATCTCCCTGAATAAGTATGAAAATCCAGCACTCACCCCCTGGGACAAACTCTCCTGGTTATGCCTAAGCTGATCCTGAGTGGCCCTGAGCTGATCCTGACTAGTCCTGATCTGGTCCTGACTAGTCCTAATCTAGTATATATAAGTCCCATGCTGCTCCTACGTAACTCGCATCTGTTGGAACTGCTGGTAAAACTCTGGCCGCTCCTGATGCTGGTGGTAATCATGGTGCTGCGGTGAATGCGGTGGCTGGTGTGGTGGTGTCTGTGGCTGGTGCTGCTCGTGCTGCTGAACTGCAGGCTGCTCCTCCATTTCTACATCCTCATCCTCTACTGGGAGTGGGGGCAACGGGTCCCAGACCTCGTTGTTGAGCCCCCTCAACCTATCCCCCTGATCCAACTCAACAATCAACCCCATTGCCTTCAATGACCGAATATCAACATAAACACCATTGGTCACATGAGTGAGACTCTCAAGCACCGCATCAGTCATCAACCCTAGGTTGTAAGCAATTTCGGTCACATATTGACCGCCATGAATCTGACTGCTGGGTGTCCTACCTGAGCACTTCACAAAGTATTCAACCATCCTTGCGGCTAGGTTGATGTGTACTCCATAAACCAACGCGTACAGAAAAATCAAATCCGGTGTTGGACAGTTCCCCAAACTGTCCATGCGGCCGCAAATGGTGTGGCTAAACACATGATGCATCACTCGAACCAAGGGGTCTTTCAACCGTGAAGCCTTAGACATTCTCGGGTCGTAAGGGTCACCAATAGCATTTTCAGCCCAGAATGCGGCCCGTGCTTCATCACTCAGGAAGGTAAACTGCTCCGTGAAGAATTCGGAGTCCATGTATGCAGTCGTGTAGATACCAAGTCTCCTACCCAATCGACCCACTGACCAACTGTGCCAGCGTCCGCCCAACCTAAAAGTTATCCGCTCCTTGTAGCGGAATTTTGGCCTCCTATAAGCAAGTAGTTTTTCGTAGGCATATGTGGAGAAGAACTCTATCGTTAGCTCGCGATAGATGGGTCGGTCGATAGCTACTAAGCACGCAAGTGGGATACTGATCATGTTTTCAAGTCTTTCAAATTGATTTAGGTCCCTCATAACGTCCCAATCCAACCTCCGGGGGACGCCAAACTGCCCTCGCCTTCTCCATAAGGCATCACGTTTTGGGATACAAAGAGCTTCTCGTTCATCATTGGGGTTAAACTGAAGGAAGGGATGATCCATCTGCATAAGGAACATAGTTAGAAAACATGGAACAGGAAAAATTTCTCTCAAAAACAGCAGAACGCACAAATATGAAGATTGTGTCAAACTGATCTGGGTAAATGGCACGGGCGTGCGGCCTGGCGCACGGCCGTGCGTCACCGAGAACAAGCAGATATGGCCCAAACTTGTCGGAAATGCACGGCGTGCGACCAACGACACAACCATGCATTACCGAGACCAACTACAAATATCATAAACAGCCGTAACGGCACGACCGTTCCATCCAAGGAACGACCGTGCGACAGCGTTTTTTTTTTTGCAGAACCCGACCTCTAATTTTTGAACAGTCAGATTTCTCCGAAAATCAACAAATTTTTACAAAGACAGGGGTCAGAAAATCCACCGGATGTTCACGATATACAAGATTCTTACAAGGGCTAGGGTTTCGATTTGTTTATGAAGAGAACCCTAGAGAATCCTTGAAGAATCGGATGAATCTAACTTAGAAAGCGAAGAAACGGAAAATCTACAAGAAGGAACGTACCGTGCGAAGAGATGGGTGAAACCGTGCGAAGAAACCGTGCGATTTGAGGCGAAATCGCTCTAGAACGGTCGGCAGCAGTTAGGGTTCGCGAATGAGGGGAATGGCTGCAGATGGGGGTATTTATATCGCCAAATGACCAAACTGCCCTTGATGTGTCGCACGGTCGTGCAACAGCTCGCACGGGCGTGCGATAGCGACAATTTTCAAACCCTGTGTGCTGTTGTCGGAGATGCACCGGGGGTGCGACTCATCGTTCGGCCAACCCGCAAACGCACGCTCGTTCGATGCATGGCACGGCCGTGCAACAGCTGCAGATGTGTCTGTAAACTGTAGAATGCAGTTTCAGCAGCCGTTTTCGCCGTTTTTCACCATTTTTACCATCCGCAACATGTTTTAACAATATTCCCACGTAGACCCTTCACTCGGCACGTATAAAAACTGTACAAACTAACAGAAACTACCAAATACTCCTAAATTACGCTAAAACTAGAAAAACACGTAAAAAGACGATACTACCCCTAAAGCACTTTTGACGCTCTTGCTACATTTTTGATCCGCGAGTCAGTAGCGTAGACTCTCTCCTCCCCACACTTATGATGTGTGCGGGGTTTGGAGCTCGATGACCTCCACCGCCGACTCGATCGGCCCTCCAACGTAAACCTTCAACCGATGCCCATTTACCTTGAAAATAACGCCGTCCGCGTTCTCCATTGCAACAGTCCCATAAGGAAATACCTCTTTTACTGTGTATGGTCCTGTACAAAGTGAATGTAATTTCCCGGGAAATAGACGCAACCTCGAGTTGTAGAGAAGAACAAGATCGCCCGCTTGGAATTGTTTGTGGTCCTTCAAGCGTTTGTCGTGCAATCTCTTTGTGCGCTCCTTATACAACACGGAGTTCTCATAGGCTTGTTGTTATAGCTCTTCCAATTCATGAATCTGAAGAAACCGGGCTTCACCTCCGGTTTTTAAGTTCAGATTTGCGGTTTTTAGAGCCCACATCGCCTTATGCTCTAATTCCACCGGTAAGTGGCACGGTTTTTCGTAAACACGCTTCTTGTCGTCCGCCATGATGATGTGTCCTTCGTCGGCTGGGCCCTCTGCCTCAGCGGGTACCACCTGCTCATCCACAGCTGCTGCGTGTTGCAGCGCAACCGCACGGGATCTCTAATGAAGACGTCTCCTCAGATCATGCTCGGGTTCGTCTGAAGGCTCAGCAGCGTCGGGAGCGGGGGTTGAGGACACGAAAAATTGATAGACAAGAATATTATATTATTATAATAAGGCTGTTGTTTTTTTTTGCTGAAAAGAAACAGAATATTATTTTAAATGGGCTGAAAATTTTATAAAAATCCGAAAATGGGCCCGAAATTTTATAAAAATTAAAGCAATGAGAATAATCGAATCGACTAGTGTAAAAATGATTTTTAAGAGCCGAAAATTCAACGAATAAATGAATAAATAAATCCGGATTAGAACAAATAAATGGAACAAAAATTCACAAGTGTACAAAAGAATCACGAAAATGAATAAATTGAATTAAAAGCAAGAAATATTAACAAATAAATCAACAAATAAAATAATCACGAAAATATACACAAATATTAACCAGTATATACACCGATAAAATAATGACTCGGGTCGTTCCTAAAACTCGCCACTTCCCCGGCAACGACGCCAAAAACTTGACGTGTGCGTGACTACACATATTTTTACAATGAAATTACACACGATTCGGTTTTAAATTTATAAAAGTGATTTATACTTCAACATTAAAACACACACGAAAGGGCAAGTGTACCCCGTCATATATGTAGTAAAGTATCGGTAAGAACCAAGTATCGATCCAAGGAAATGGGCGGAGAAATAATACTAGACCTTTGTCACTAAACTACTGGTAAAAACATAAGTTGTTTGATTTTAATTAAACTAAAGTAAGCATAAACAAATACTAATAAAACATAGTAGATTTCAAATACTAAAATAGATAAATAGCCTTGCTTAATACACAACCAAAGCATGTCAACTAAGTCGGTTTGGCACTAGAAGCATTCAGTCAATTTTCCATTTTAAGACAATTAGTATCCCTTTCGGGAATCCTAACATGACAATCATTCGGAAAGCTAAAACGATGAACACACTTTAACCACCTAAAATTGTTCTTTAACGTGCAATTGATAAATGTCTATGAAAATCTCCTAAAAATAAGTTAGTCATCCGTTAGGAGTTTTCTAACCGCACTTAATCAAGGAAAGCGATACCGATAAACACAATGCAACCACCGAGACAAGCATAAACTAGATTAAATCACAACCAAGTTCATTTTACAAATCTTGTACATAAATTCACCCAGATAGCAATTTTGGCCTAAACTACTAACTAAGCTAACAAATCACGGCAAGAATTTATAACGACACCATTTAACCCGTTAGAGTCCTTACGTGACGGCAAGCTTTCTTGATTAATAATAATTACATTTTATTAAACCACTAACCGTTTCTAGTATCATGGTGCCCACATTTTAACCAAGCTAAACTAGTTAACCAAGTTTAAAGTTTACTAATACATGATTAATTAAGCTTCATTTTTCAACTATCTCAACTAACCAAGTACCAATCATCCAACACAATTACTTATAATCAAGAAATCAATATCAATAACAAGGTTGCAAACTAATCATCAAAGATAATCATAGAAAATACTTCCAAATGTCATTACAAACAAAGATTAACATACTAATGGCTATAATCAAGCAAGGGATTGTTGTGTTTTTGCCCAAAGGCTACAATAATATATAATAATCAACCTTAATGCTTGAAACATAACAAAATTATGGAAAGACTTAAGAATTCAAACCATAAACAAGCATAAGAATGAGAATCCGGATAGTAATCGAGCTAAACGGGACAATGTGGCTTGAATCCGGGCGAAAGCTAATGCCTCCGGAGCCTGAAAATCGCCTGTGAAGCTCTCCAAAATTCCAGAGTTACGAACAGAATGTTTCTGTTTGTTTTTTATATATTTTCGATGTCGCACGGTCGTGCACCGATCGCACGACCGTTCACTTTTTGCATTATTGGAGTTACTGTTCATGACATCAGCTGAGTTGACTGGTCTTCGGTCTCGCACGACCGTTCTTCATATGGCACGACCATGCGTTTCCGGGATCTTGTTGCATGGATTGATGCACTGGTCCTCGTTTTCACTATCATCTTGTCCGGTATGCTGTTTTAGGCCAGTAAACAAAAGTATACATAATTAAGTATCCGAATGACGATTTTACGGCCAAAAACGCATAAAATGGGGATAAAATGGGGGACTAAAATATGTGTAAATTGGCGAATATCAGCCTCCCACATATTTTACGTCAATCTTATAAGGACTAATCAACTTGAGAATCCTCCTCAACTTAGTTAATGTTCAAAAATCGATAACACGACCAACCAAACCATAATCATACCATTCCGAGAAAGCTTGAACACTCGGATCCACGACAATCTCCATCAACCCTACGTCGGGTTCCTTATTAATACGAGTGTCTCGAAACGACCTCCCACCATTATTGTTACCATTGAGTACACTAGAACCCGATTGATCCCCCCTTTTTTCTTTATCATTTTCTGCATGCATGTTATTCCCCACCGACCCATTCTTCGAAACTGGTTGCCAAACAACTTCCTTCTTCTTAGACACATCAACTCCATCGACAAATCTAGCCGGAAAAATGAATAACTTATAGCTTCCAATCCAAACATCCTTCAATTGTTCCTCCAAATCCACTAGATTTCTTACGTTCTTGAACGATACAAACCCAAACCTTTTACCTAAACGATCATATTTTCTAGCTATATATGTACCTTGAACCTCGGAAAAAACCTTCAACACCCTAACCAGATCAGAAGACGAACACCTCTTGGGCAAATTCGATACGAAGAACTTGATAGCCGGATCATGTTCCTTCGAAACTTGCTGTTGTTTGGATCCCTTCCCTTTCTAATTCGGCACGTCATACCATTGATTAACTTTGAATCTGTCCCTACCCGCCATGAAAATCAAAAACAACCTTGGAAACCCTAATTCGCCGTTGGAAACCCTAATTTGCCGTCATACCATTGATATACCCAATACTTATCATTCAACAATTTACAACTGTATGTGCAATTTTTCTATTTACCAAGGATTTCTCATGATTTAGGTTAAATTATGATGGCATAGATATTTATAGCCAATTACCAAATTTGAACAATACCTAAAAAAAACTTCTATGATATGCATGATATTCAATTTATCAACAACTTCAACATCATTTTGTGGAAAATGTTTGAAATCTTCAAGACCAAAACTTATTTTGGCGTATTTTGTACTAGGTTCATTGATTCAGTTTTGTGATGTTTACTTGGAGTTAACTAATTTTCAAATCACGTAATATGTGGAATATGACAGTAGTGTTTTACTCAAACTTATTCAATTTTGAATTATCGAGCAGGTGGTCTTACTGAATGCAGTTTCTCTATTTCTATAGGGTAGACGTAAGACTGTCTACATCTTACCCTTCTCAGACCCTACCTTAGCTTTGCTAGTGGTGGAATTTACTGAGTACGATGATGATGATTAAAATATAAACTCTTTATATTTATTTACTTGTATTAAAAAAATGTGTAGTTTATAAAATAATATGTATATAATCTTCGTGTAAGATCGAACCGAACCTGATTTTTCACTATGAGGATATATCTAAGGACAAATGTAATGTTAAGGTTTATTCTTAAAAATGAATGATATTTAAAAGTTAGCATGTAACCACATATGGTCTTAAAACACACTCAATAAGATGTTAGATGTTCAAGGATGGAGCTGATAAATTATAAGATATCATCGGAAGATGGCATGTGTTGCTTGATAACCTTTCTGACAAATTTTTAGGTAACCATCACTTGTTATTATTAATTTTAGAGTAAACTGCAATTTTACCTCCTGTGGTTAGGGGTGATTGGCATCCTTATCCTCCTAAGGAAATAATTGCAATTTTACCCCCCCCCCCCCCACTGTTTGCTGTTATGTTGCAACCTTACCCCCCGGCCTCAAATTTGTTGACTAATCTGTTGACTACCACCTGAAATGACTATAATGCCCTTTCATATTAACCCCCTGTTTTTTGTGCACTCTGTGATATTACCCCCTGCCACCACTGCCACCGCCATTCACCACCACAACCACCACTGCCACCTCCAGCCACCACCACAACTTAACATCCCTTTCATATATAACACCACCACTACTTCCGCCATTCACCATCACTGCCACCTCTGCCTCTAGCCACCACCACAACCACCACTGTTCACCCTAAAGATCTACAGTTTACATTTACATAACAGTACTTTTAGAAGAATATGAATCTGCAGCTGAATAGAGCTGGATACATTGGCTTAATTCGCCTGCAAATTATGGTTTTTATGGTTAGACCAGAGCTCCAGTTCAGATCACAAGCACCGTAATTACTGTTGCAACAAAAAAAAAGGATATATGAGCTAATAATAACACACTAGTCATTTGTCTCTTTATTACAATAACAAAATTATCAAATTGGATTCAATTTTTTCATGGCAGACTACAACTACGCGACATAATTCATCTCTGCCTATACATCTACTTATCATCCTAAATTTATCAAAAAATTGGTGTTTGCAAGCAAGTTCAATAACACGCCTGGCACTATCCAAATCTATGATCATAACCTTCCTTATGTCAAAGAAAAGCAAACGTACCAAACAAGAAAATCAGAACAAGCACTGCCACCTCCAGCCACCACCGCCAACCACCACAAACTATTTTACGTAGTTGAATCGGTTGCTGATTATTTGGCTTTGATGGACGGGATTACCGAAGCTGCACGAAATGACATCAAAAGGGTATTTGCATTTACCGACTCCACGACCTTATTTGATCAGGTAACATAGTCAATCGAAGTCTTTGGAACACATTTTAGAACGAAATGTTCGAAATTTTCAACGTGTTCTAATATTCTTTGCTTCAATGCCATTAGAAGTGGATTCTCGAGTGTTTCCTTGGTTGTAATCTGACAGAAAATCACTTATTCGGAATCAATAAACGGTGCATAAAGAGTGCAAAATCAAATTAATGGGTGCTCTGTTTTACCATTTGAAGTGTTTGATGCAAAATGGGTGCTCTGTTTTTCCATTTTTGGTTCTTGAAAGCTTCATCTTTAAATATATTTCTTTCTTGTTTCTTGATGATCTGAAAATCTTCATTTTTGAACTATTTGAAGTTGAATCGGTTACTAAAATGGGTTTGATTTCGGTTTAATATTTTGTTGATGAAGTGGAAATCAAGAAAGCAAAAACTTTATCTGTTGGAGGGTGGTGGTTGTGGTGGTGAATGGCGGTGGCAGTGGTGGTTGTGGTGGTGAATGGCGGTGGCACTGGTGGCATGGGGTAATATCACAGGAGTGCACAAAACATAAGGGGTAATATGAAAGGGCATTGTAGTCATTTCAAGTTATAGTCAACAGATTAGTCAACAAATTTGAGGCCGGGGGGTAAGGTTGCAACATAACAACAAACAGTGGGGGTAAAATTGCAATTATTTCCTTAGGGGGGGTAAGGGTGCCAATGACCCCTAACCTCAGGGGGTAAAATTGCAGTTTACTCTTAATTTTATCAATTATCGTATTTTAATCTTATAATTATTCTATTAAAACAATTTTTAACTATTCTTTTGCTTATAATCTATATCTATATCTATACTAACTTACTAAAGAAACTGAGTTTTCTACCCTTATATTAATTTTACATTGTGTACACATTTTGAAGCAACATGTATAAGAGAGCTAAGCTATTTTAAAAGGGGTAAACTTGCGCATTGTTAAAAAATTTAAGACACTTTAGGGGCATTTTAGGGATTTCAACACCTTCGTAATCTATAATTAAGATGACATGTGAAGAGTCTAAATTAATTGTTATTCTAAATAAAATTATGCATTGTAAAATTGATTAAATGATTATTGACCACAAAGTATATGGTATTAATAATATATCATATTGTAAATTATTCAAATATATGGTCACATTCAAATTGGTTACATAATGGATTGGATTGTAATTTTATCACACTTACAAGTTATAAAGCTAACATTTACAAAGGTTTTATAAGAAAACTTTAAGGGTAAAAATGCAACATGTACAAAAGTTTTATAAGGGAACTTTTAGGGTAAAATGGGTAGTTTCATATAATTTCAGACCCCCGTAGGGTTAATATGGTAATTATTCTATAAAAACAACTTGTAACTTAATTTAATCCGGCCCTGAAATGGATCTCAATTGGTTGTGACTTTGAGCTGATGATCAACGTTGCCCGTTATCAGCTTCTTTGCGGGTAATTGAATACAACTTTTATTTGAGAATTAAAGTAATGATGATATATCTAATATCCTTGATTACTCTACAATAAAATTGCGTAAGAGGATTCGGAGCGACACGTGATGAAGCATCCACCACACGTTGTGGAACGTGGAACACCGCCGCCACCACCTTGTTCCACGCGTGGTCGATATGACGCGTTGTCGTCTTCACGCGTTGTCATCTTCTTATTGTTTGTATATTTATGTGAGTTTTGGGTTTATTGATCTTTGGGTTCTGGGTGATGGGCATTTCGACTAAAATTCATCACTAGTGATGGAATAAAGCTAGATGACGTGGCGGAACTTGATTAGATGTTGTGAGTGACGGAACCATCACTAGTGGAGCTCCCCTACCCCTTAATTACGACCGAAATTTGTGTTCGAAATGCACAGCAGAAAATTTGCAACCAATATGTGACGCAACGCTGATAGATTTTGCGACAGTACAAATTCAGTCACAAATCAGTTGCGGAAAGGTTGAAATTTTAATTAATTAAAAATCAATAATAAATATTGGTCGCAACCCAGTCACAAACTAAGTCAGTCGCAACAAGGGTGGTTACAGCTTCGATCGCAAAATTTGATTAGCGACGAAGAGCTTTGTGACCGCAACAATAGTCGCAATTAATTGATTGGTTTTCTAGTAGTGAAAGCGAATCATATATTATCAAAACAAATATTTGATCATAACATAAGTAAAATGTTCCGGACGGTACAATATTATTGACCAAATCTATCCCCTATTACATCATAGTCATGTCTTTATTTATGGGGAAAATAAAAACGGTAAACAATTAAGATCTTACATCAATTCTCATCAATCTTCATGCTCGATCTTAATCCCTTTAATGGAAATCTCACCAGCTCCATTCTTTGGCACCAATGTAACCAACACATTATCATCATCATTAGCTTTCAAATCATCCAGAAGCTCACTTATCCCAAACCTCAATCTAGTCTTCGCACTCTTCCCATGCTTATGATGCTTATGAGGCACATTCACAAAGCTTCCGGCGAACTCCGTCTTATCCGCGGTCGCGTTCATCCCGTCGTCTTCATCGTTCACAAACACATCAAACTTCACAAACTCATCTCTCTTAACCTCAATCCCTTCAATCACCAAAATCTCCTCTTCTTCGTCTTTTTGTTTCTTGCTTCTTGATTTTTTCGGTCTAGGAACCAACACTTTGATCGTCTTATTGAGGCTCGTTGGAAACACGTCCTTCGCAAAGGGAATGTGCTCGTCGGCTCGAGCGGAGCCTAGTTTCTTGATCTTGTTTAGTACCCTATTGATACGTGGTGTGGGCTTGGTGTTTAGCCATGGTGTTTCCACATCTTGGTAAACATAGCCAAGATTCTTCGAGTCAAGACAATCTCGCACTTTGACTCGAACCATCTCCGCGTTCTCATCGTAGAACAAAAACGACGAATCAAGCCAGTCTTTGTCGGTGAAATCGGCCCTTCTCCCTCCTAGGGTTTTCCAAACTGACCACATTCTATCCACATTTGCGTGATGTGCATAGAATAGTGGATCTCTACCCGCGGAATAGAAGTTACCCATATCTTCCCCATTGGGTTGGGTACTGTCCCCGGTCCAGACATGGACCGGGCCATGTGGTATGCTCTCTAGAGAGCCACCACCAGGGACCTCATCGCCAGCGCGATAGGGGTTACCCATAAAAAGACTAGCAGTCTTCGCGCTAGACACCATTTGTCTATACATAATTGTGAGATTCGTCGAAACTTGTTTCGACCGGCTAAGATTCTCATCAACCCCGTTGAAGTCAAGATCGACTATAGACGGTGGTTGATGCCTAGCCTCACGAAACGTATCATACAACGGAGATTTCTTGTCCGTGTAAATCTTTGGTATTGTCATCCCATCTGGAGCATCCCAGTTCCAGAATGGGATGGCAAAACTCGGGTCGTCAATCAATTTTCCACAAATTTTCTCGAAAAAGTATAAATAATGACGATGGAAAGGTAAAAACAGCCATGAACCATGGACTTGAAGCTCAAGATCGGGAAACCCGACTTGATCGTAAGCGCCATCACAATACGCACAATGAACCGCAGCTTGTTGCTTAAAACTACGAGGATCATCATCCGGGAGAGCTTTCATGAGCTCGATTGCTTTGTTGAATTTGGCAATATAGTCTTTATTGACCAAATGAGCCGCCGGCCGGATTCGGGTGGTTGATACCGGTGGTGGTTTGAAATCAATAATGCTTTTGGCAACTGGAGGACAACAGGTAATAGGTTTAACCCCCTGTGGTAAGTCAGCTGCACCACATTTTGTGATGTCAGGTGCCATTATCGGATCCGCGAATGCCAACGAGCCGGATCCGAAGGTGGCAGCAGCACCGTAAAGACCACCAAGACCCAACATAACATTTCTCCGGTCAATTTTTGGTGAGTTTTCTTGGTGATCATCGTTATGGTTATCTAGGGTTTTGCATGAAACTGCATGGCGTTTGGTGCGGTTTCTTGATATGGGAACTTGAGATGATTTGAAAGAGAAAGAAGAAGCGTAGGTGGAGGAGGAAGAGAGGTTTTTTCCGGTGGTGGTGGTGGTTTGTGGTGGTGCTAGTGAGGCCATTGTTTAAGATAGTGATGATGGTGAAGAGTTGTATGATTATATATATAGGAATGGGATCAAATACAAACACTTAAGTTTGTAAGAACCATAAGAACCAATACATAATTGACAAGTGTCCATCAATAAAAAATTAGTTTAGGGGTAATTTAGACTTTTTGACCATATTTATTTATAACTAATTAAAAATAATTACAAAAAATATAATTAGCACAACACTATATAATTAGCACAACATCATTAATCGTTCTTCATTATCAGCACATCGTCCTCGAATCGTTCTCCATTATCAACATAAACGACATTAGCACAACATCTTCAATCGTTCTCCATTATCAGCACACCAGATGTGCTGATTATATCTACTTTTGGTGTTTGTTTGTATTATTTTGTAATTAACACATAATCAGCACCTTATTAGCACAAATATAAAACACCTTTTGTTAACTTTTTTTAAAAAACACTTTTATAAATACAAAAATGTATAGCAATATGGTACTCATATTAAAGATAAAAAAATACTTGATTTTATGGTATATATTTTTAAAAAAAATAATGAAGTATATAAAAGTTATTTTAGTTTAAAAAACCTTGGTGGAATTTGTATTTAATAGAAAATGGTCAAATGACTAGCAATTTTACAAAATTACCCCTAATTTGTTAGTAGTAATTTTTAATTATAAGAGTTTTATTTATAATCAATATCAACCCTTGATTTAAATTAACAATGGTTCAGATCTGTTCTTACGGTTCTTATAATTAGCACTGTTTGTACAGGATCTCAACCCTATATATATAATGTATTGTGGCCAATTGGCAATGACTTTTTCAAAGGTAGATAAGCATATTTATCAAAATTAACAAACGTAAACAAATACTACAATCACGTGGTGGACTGATTAAAAAAAGCTAGAATTAATGTACTTACTCTATTGTTTAATATAAAGTGTGTTATTAGTTAGCTAATCGATATATTCCTCAATTAATAATGTTAAAGTGAATTTGTTATAATTTGTAATTGTAATTAATATAGAAAAGAATAATTATATGGATTTTAAAACAGGATTGGCCTAAAAGATACACATGAAAAGTATATCCTTCTTAAGGAAAAAAAGGATATAGAAAGCGTAAAGAAGGTTAAATATTGAGTTAAGACACTTTAATTGAATTTGTAAGACAAAATCCGATTATCAGATGGTAATAAATATATTTGGTCAAAAACTTATCCAACAACTATATATTTTATTTATTTCAAAATAACTCATAATGTTACCTTTAATTTAAATAGTATTTTAAATTATAGTTTAACCAAATACATTACCTAATAATTCATCTCTTTCGTTAGCACACCATATAATCAATTTATATTTTAGTGGGGATATGGTTTTGATTCATTCTCTTATGATTTGTTATATTGCTACAACACAACAGCTTCTAAACATTCTTACCATAGAATTATCCTCTACTAAATAATTTGTTTATCTCAGAAGAATTAGCCGCATTGATACCGTCGTTCAACTTCCAAGGGAATGCTAAAGACAACTATTTTTTGAAAGAACAACATGGATAGTTCATGTGGAATGTCAACATTATGCTTTGGTCACTAATTATCCTTAAATTACACTCTTGATCCCTAGTGCAGTGCACTAACGAGTAACACTTTTGTTACCTTGAAGTACAACTTCAAAACATTCTTACCATAGAATTATCCTCTACTCAGCAGTTTGTTTGTCTCACTAACACTTTTGTTACCTTGAAGTACAGCTTCCAAACATCCTTACCATAGAATTATCCTCTACCCAATAGTTTGTTTATCTCAGAAGAATTAGCCACATTGATACCGGCGTTCAAGTTCCAAGGAAATGCTAAATACAACTATTTCTTCAAAGAACAACATGGATAGTTCATGTGGAATGTCAACATTATTGCCTTGGTCACTAATTATCATTAAATTACACTTTTGGTCACTAATTATCATTATTGCTTTCATGGTTAATAGACGATATGCCCCCTGTCCAGCCTCTTCTTTTATCAGATAGGGGCTTTCTCACTTAGGTGCCAACTTGCCATCAGCCGGGTTTGTAGTGTTCTGAAATGCTTTACTTAACACCAAGTCTCCAACCTGGAATCTTCTGATTCTGACATTTTTATTGTATGCTTCAACCATACTCTGCTGATAACTGGCCATGCTTATTCTTGCTAGGTCTCTAAGTTCATCCACAATGTCTAGGTCTTGCATCAGGTTTTCACTATTTGGAAGGATCCGTGATCCTGAATCCGAATGCGGATCATTGGATGCTGTTGTAATATCCTTTACTATCTTCATTACATCATGCTGCCCAATTGCGGGAAAGGGGATGTGAATGATAGATATCTTTACATTTCTGGGATTTTTAGGGTTGATCCTAAGTTCGCCAAAGCATCTGCCCCTTCATTTTCCTCTATGGGTACATGTGTTATGCTAAAAGAATCCAAAGATTTTGCCAGTTTTTTAACTATTTCAAAATATTTGATTAGTTTCTTACCTTTTACAATTTATAAACCATTAAAGTGGTTAGTAATTAGCAATGAATCTCTATAAACTTGAAGATACCTGATCCTCATTTGCCTGGCTAATTGTAAACCTGCTATTAGTGCTCCATATTCTGCCTCGTTGTTGGTGGTTTGAAATTCACAGGCGATGGACTGGAGTATTATGTCCCCATGTGGCGATTTTAGTAGTATTTCTAATCTAGATCCTTTGACATTTGAAGCTCCATCAGTAAAGAGTATCAAAGAATCCTTGGTTTCTCAAAGTTGTTGGACCTCCAATTCAGCTTCTTTTTTCTATATCCCAATTAAAATCTGCCACAAAGTCAGCCAGTGCTTGCGATTTTATAGCATTCCTGGGCTCATATCTTATATCGTATGCACTAAGCTTTATCGGCCATTTTGCCATCTTACCTGACATTTCTGGTTTCCTGAGAACATTCTTAATTTGAAAATTAGTTTTCACAATAATAGTATGGGTTTCAAAATAGTGTCTTAGTTTAGTTGAAGCCTTGATTAATGTAAGAATTAATTTTTCTAACTGAGAATACCTGGCTTCAACATCAAGAAGGCTTTTACTTACATAATATACAGGATGTTGTTGACCTTCATGATCTGTAACTAATACTGACTTATCGCATTACTTGAGACAGCCAGGTACAAGGATAATGGTTCACCGTCTACTAGTTTCATTAGGGGTGGTGTTGAGGATAGATAATCCTTAAGCGCTTTAAGTGCAGCTTCATGCTTCTCAGTCCATTCATATAAATCCTTGCACTTTTCTGAAGACTTTGAAATGAACCTTTTTCCAGCTTTGACATCAAAATGGCATTTCGAAGGATTCAGCTTCATGTTGTACCGGTCAAGTATGTTGAATGCTACTTCCAAATCCTTGAGATGATCCTCCGCCTTCTTTGACTTGACTACCATGTCATCAATGTAGACCTCCATAGTATCACCATGTTGGTCTTTGAACATCATGTTGACAAGTCTTTGATACGTTGCACATGTATTTCTTAGTCCGAAAGGCATAGCAATATAACAATATATGCCGGTAGGGGTCATGAATGCAATATCCTCTTGGATAGATGGTTCCATCTATATTTGTTGAAATTCAGATGAAGCATCCATAAAGGTGAGCAATTCATGACCTGCCGCTGCATCCACCATGGAGTCAATGTGTGGGAGTGGGAAAGGATCCTTGGGGCATGCCTTGTTTAAGTCAGTAAAATCGACACATACCCTCCACTTTCCGTTTTTCTTTTGAACTACCACTACATTGGCTAGCCATCTAGGATATTTTACTCCCCTAATCATACCTGCTATTAGAAGTTTATTTACCTCTTCTTGTATAATGGCATTTCTCTCGGGCGCGAACTTCCTCCTTTTCGGGTGGATGGGCGTGAAAGATTAGTCTATACCTAGTTTATGTGTAATGACATCCTTGGAAATACATGTCATGTCTTCGTGCTTCCACTCGAAATGTGATTTTCTTCTTTTAAGGAAGGATAAGAGATCATCTTCAATAGTATGATAGATCCCTGATCCTATGAATACCTTATTATTAGGTTCCTCAGGTTCCAACATTACCTCTTTGATTATCATGTTCCCTTGCCTCCATTGCATCCCTTGGAGCTTTCTGTAATTGCTATGCTGCTTTTGTTTTTGAAGCTGGATTCATCGAAGAGGTGTAGCAATTTTTAACTTCCTGTTGGTCACTATCTATCTTCACCACTCCCCAAGGAGTTGGAAGTATCACACACGGGTGATATGTTGAGGGGACAGCCTTCATCTTGTGTATTTTAGTCACAAACGTTGGTCATCTACTAAACCATAAAACTTTTATTGAATCATTATTATATATAACCAACTTATGGTTTTCACATAATTCAATCCAACATTTAGGTGCAGTTTGTTTTTTAAGAGGTAAAATGTGGGTAGTCTGCGGACCACATCTGCAGACATCCGTACAAGAAGAGGTGGACCAAACCTATGCAGTCTGCAAGAAGAATGTTATTTGTTTTTTAACGTATATAGACTTCTAAAATAAACCGGTGGTGGTGTACGGATGATGGTGGTGGTGGTGGAAGGTGCTGGTGGGTGGTGGACGTAGACAGATAGGGTGGTGGTGGTAGGTGGTGGACGTGGACGGTGGGTGGTGGTGGACGGTAGTGGTGGATCGTAATGTTTAACCCTTTGCAGACCTTAGAAAATCTAAAAAGTGGTTGGACCAAGTTTCTATCAAGAAGAGCTCGCGCATACTTTTTTTAATGAAATATCTTCGGAAAAACAAACAGTCTGCATATAACAATGTCTATGTGTGGTCTTCGCGTAGCAGACAGAAGAGCCTACGGAGATTCTTTAAAAAAAAAACAAACACCACTTTAGAAAATCCTTATGACCTAATCCGTTAGACCATCAAGTATCCATCAAGGCATTTACTTAATAAGATAGATACATCATGACCTTTATGATCTCCTAAATGTTCATCATATGATTCATATTTACTATATCTAGGATTATCATGCATAACCGAAGCATAGTTGCTAATACCCTACACTTTACTCATAATAACAAGATCATATATAGTTGTTTAACATATATATATATATATATATATATATATATATATATATATATATAGGGTAAGGTTCATTTGAGAATCACCTTTATTGTGAGAATGGTGAGAACCAATATAAACATAAAATAAAATCTAAAAAAAATCAAATAAGCACTCAAAAAAAAAAAATTTAATATTTTTTTTTTGAAAAAATTCGCTATATTTTGTTACAAAAAAAAAAAAACTTTTTTTTCGAGTAACAGTTATCCATGCACATGTGCATATGTATCATTACTTCGACAAATTCCGTAATACATTATTAGTAATAGACAATTGCACTTTAATTTACAATATCATCTGTAATACACTACTTTTTACATTACCAATATTCAAAATGTACATGTGCATCATTATGTATAACCATGATATACGTGTTTTGGTACAAAAAGATTGTGATTTTGAATGGAGAAGTAGGCCCATATACAATGTTTTTGGTTAGTTGTCGTGGTTGATGGTTTGGTTGTAGACATTCTCTTTATGATGTAATATGTTGATTGGATGGTATAAATGGTGT
This sequence comes from Helianthus annuus, assembly GCF_002127325.2. Taxonomy (NCBI): domain Eukaryota; kingdom Viridiplantae; phylum Streptophyta; class Magnoliopsida; order Asterales; family Asteraceae; genus Helianthus; species Helianthus annuus. The sequence continues at coordinate 143,153,498 of NC_035448.2, forward strand.
TGATATACATGTAATAAAATGAAAATCTTGGTAATATTATTGTATTATGGATGGTAGGAGGTAATGGTATTATGGATGGTAGGAGGTAATGGTAGTGTATTATGGATGATATGATAGATGAAAGGGAAAGTGTATTCAAAGTAGTGTACCAAAACACCTTATTTCATGTTGATACATATAGATGCACATGTGCATTTCTAATATTGGTAATGTAAAAAGTAGTGTATTACATATGGTATTGTAAATGAAAGTGCAATTGTCTAATATTTGTAATGAATTACGGAATTTGTCAAAGAAATGATACATATGCACATGTGCATGGATAACTGTTACTCGAAAAAAAATATTTTTTTTATTATTGACGAAATATAACAATTTTTCCAAAAAGAAATGGTAAAAAAAAATTGGTGTTTTTTAGATATTTTTAGGTATTTTTGGTTGTGTTCACATTGGTTCTCACGGTTCTCGTAATAAAGGATGGTTCCTGACGGATCCTTCTCCTATATATATATATATATATATATATATATATATATATAGGGGGCTGCTAGAATGAAAACCACCCCGAGTTGTAAGAACCGCGAGAACTACACCCCATGGAACGCCGTTCGCCATGATTTTTTTTTACAAGTAGATGTGTGTATTATAAACACAGCCGTAAAAAATCACGGCGAACGGCGCTCCGTGGGGTGTAGTTTTTTACACCACAAGTTTGGTGTTTTTTAATTTTTTTTCTTTTTTCTTTTTTTTCACCAAACTTGTGGTGTAAAAAACTACACCCCACGGAGCGCCGTTCGCCATGATTTTTTTACGGCTGTGTTTATAATATACACATCTACTTGTAAAAAAAAAATCATGGCGAACGGCGCTCCGTGGGGTGTAGTTCTCGCGGTTCTTACAACTCTAGGTGGTTTTCATTCTAGCGGCTCCCTATATATATATATATATATATATATATATATATATATATATATTTAAAAATCCCTTTTCAACAATTTGAAATAAAGCAACGTGATAAACCGCAAAACTTTAAACAAGCATGTATAAAGGGGTCTAGAAACTCACCTTAACATGCACACACATAGATTTTCTTAAAAATTTCGCATATGGTCGTCCCTTTTGGCTTCAGTTTACGATTGTGCACTTGTAGGTAAGTCATATTCCACCTTGATCAGCCTTTCCCATGACGTGGTCGAGCGTGGGTATAAATTTTAGATTATATTTTAAGCACTTTTTACTCGTGGATCAAGCTTTAATTTAAAAAACACGATACAATACTACCACTCGACACATGTTAGGGTAAGTGCACCCATCGTAGACGTAGTATAGTGATGGTAAGATACCGAGGTCGTCCAAGGACACAAGAGCTATTAATACCGGCTTATTGTTAATGTCTAATCTAACCAAATTTTGATAAAAGTTTTGAAAGTTCTAAAAGATAAACTAGAAATAAAAAATATAAATGAAAGGAAAAACAAATAGACAAGAATGAATCACTTCGTTCCAACTCCTCTTTTATATATCCTTTGATGATTTCCACACTTTGGACTTTTAAAGAGATTATCTTAGTTATAGAGGCATGCCCCTCTTGTGAAGGCGAAGCTACCCTCAACCATATTAGTCTGAGTCAGCAGGGATACAGTCCCGCAAGGTCGGATTATTGAAAGATAATTAAATAAGTTGTTAATACGAAAAGTGGTAAGCCCCTCTTGTGAAGGCGACGTTACCCTCGGCCATATTGGTCTGAGTCAGCAGGGATACAGTCTCGCAATGCTGGATAAAGTTTTAATAGTAGTTTATTTATAAGGGGTTCTTATATATATATATATATATATATATGTTGCTTTTACGACAAAATCAAAATAAGATCTTAGACGTATGGATGTGGATCGGGAACAAGGTTTAGGGGGTTGATGTGGCTGGCGACCCCAACGGGGAACACCAAGAACGAGGTGAAGCCGAAGAAACGTCACAATCAAGAACGAGGAGTGTGACGTTAAATAGAGATCACGAAGGTATATTATTTCTATACAATTTTATTTTGAAAGTTTTGTTATTTATTTTTAGGATTGTTTTGAATAATTTATTAAACTTAGTTATTAACATTTATTTAAGGTGCTCATGAACGTTTGGTTGGTGACAATTTTGCTGAAAACTGTTGTACACTGACGAACAATTTAGGCGTCGGTTTCGAATGAGTCGATGATTGTTCGTACGTATTGCCAATGATTTGGCTAATTATGATGACTTTTTTATATTGCGCTACGATGCTAGAGGGAGAAGGGGTTTTACTACATTTCAAAACTGCACATCGTCAATTAGCGTATGGCGCTGCTAGTAATTCATGGGATGAATATTTAAGGATGCCCGAGAGAATGAGTCGGGAGTGTTTGTATGAATTTACCAAAGGTATTGTGAACCTATATAGCAAGGTTTATTTACGTAGGCCAACGAATAAGGATATCGAAAAGCTTTATGCATTCCATGAAAAGAGACATGGATTTCCTTGGATGCTATAAAGCATTGATTGTACTCACTGGCAATGGCATAATTGCCCTACTGCATGGCGCGATCAATATATGCGTGATGATATAGGTTATCCCTCAATAATCTTAGAGGTCGCTTGCTCACAAGATTTATGGATTTGGTATGTTTTATTTGGGGTTGCAAGTTCCAACAATGATTTAAACATCCTTGCAAGATCTCATATTTTCGACGATATTATTAGAGGTACGGGTCCTGATTCTTCTTTCATGCTCAATGGGGTGTCATACAAGCATGGTTATTACCTAGGCGACGGTATATACCCATCCTATACGGCTATAGTTAAAACTATTCTTGAACCGGGTGATGAAAAAAGAAAAAAGTTTGCAAAGTGCCAAGAATCGGTAAGGAAAGATGTCGAACGGTTGTTTGGTGTGATAAAGGCAAAATGGGGGATAATTCAATAACCGGCTCGTGCATTTGAACCAAAAAAATTGAGATACATTATGTATGCGTGTTTAATACTTCATAATTTGATTATTGAAGACGATGGTCGAGCAATATGCGAATACGATCCAATTGACATTCATGGGAATGTTGAGCTGGTTGACGAGTAACAACAACAATCAAATTTGTGAGCACTATGCAGTGAACACATGCATGGAAGCCTATGCGTGGATTTAATCGACTATATTTGGAATAACTTCCTTGTTGATCACGTTGATGACGAGTAGTGGTGTTGGTAGGTTTAGGCAAAATTTATTTTATGATTTTATTATATAATTTGTGGCTTTTTTTAGTTGTAATCTTTTAGAATTTTTATGAAATTTGAATTTTCTTAAAAAATATTTGGATTTATCATAAATAAACTAAAACAAAGAAAAATGTTTAAATCAACCAAGAAGAGTTTTTTACGCTCCTGATCCATCATGATTAATTATTTAATTGACCCTTGAAAGAATTGATTATTTATTATTTGTACTCCTTTGATTAATAAACTAACAAGTTGTAATATTTTAGTTAATCAATAAACCGTTTTTTTTTTTTTTTTTTGAAAGGAAATCAATAAACCGTTTGTTGAGTACTTGAGCATTTGCCCTTTGTCCAACTAATACTTTCATTAAAAAGTGGCAGCTGTAACGAGCCAACAGTTTTAAACTTTTAATAGATTGTCCATGTGCAACCAACTAAGTCTTCATGGTTATGGTCAATGTATTATACGTTTACGGGTTAAATATAATAAATTTTGTTTATGGGTTTAATAGTATAAAATAAAAAGATAGTTAACTTTAGGTAGAGCATCTAATCATAGACTTCGTAATAAGCAAAACAATATATGAAGGGTCCTAACACCCTAAAATTTTAATTTCATACCTTGTATACAGAACGTATAACGTTATACATGTTATATATAATAACTAGGTTATAACCCCGTGTATTATATGGGTTAAGTAATTTAAAAATGATAAAAACGATATTTTTAAGACATTTTTCTGATATCCAAACAAAATTTTGTGTCATCTATGATCGAAACTTAACGACAAATAGTTGCGATTATTAAAATCCAATATTCCCATATTTTGAGACAGAGAGAGTTAGTTACAATTGTTTATATTTATTATTTATTAGAAGTTAAATTAGATAAGTAATTATATATCTTACATAAAATTAGTTAGTAATTAGATTTTTGTAACTCGTAAGTAAAAGGGTAACCATTGATAGTATGTGTATTTTTTTTTTAAATAAAATCATATTGTCTCAAGGCAAATCCGTTACTAAATATGTTTCACCAAAAATAGTCGTGAATGTACTATGGAAAAAAAATCGTACATTAAAATTTCTAAAGAATTTATTTTGAAGTTAGTTAAAAACATACTTTCTCACAAGTCGATAATGCATGTCAGTTGGAAATAAGTTCATAAACATGCCTCCATGGTTTTTTTTTCAAATATTTTATAATATAACAGTGTTGTTGATCGTATTATATATGATATTATATATGATTAAAGTCTGATATTTTATGGAACTTTATCCGTATCCATAATTTCTTAAATATTTAAAATATATATTAAATTTAATAAATTAAATTAAATAATAATTATATATAATTAAGGATGACCTAAAATAATGATAAGTGTCCATTTAATTGGTTTCTTTTATTATAAAGTACTAGCGGTAAGACCTGTGTGCAAACACGGGTCGTTTCTTAGAAAACCATGCATAACACATATTGACAGAACATATAGATATGTGTATTGATATTTTACCAAAACGTGTTATTTATTATAGCTAAAAGACAACTATATAAGTAAATATAAAAGATTTTAACAAACTTAATAAAAGATGTCTAACAAACTTAAAGTTTAGATTGTGCAAACACGAGTGATTTCTTAGAAAACCATGCATAACAAATATAAACGATGATTAAAGTTATATTTATATAGACTTATAAATAAATAAGTCAGTCAGTAAATACTTAAAGTTTAGAGTATAAAAACTTAAAGTTTAGATTCTGCTGAGTCTTGTTTCTCTTCTGTAAATGTCTGAAGAACCATTTTGATGATGTAATCTTCTTGGGCCTTGTCTTCTTTTGTTAATTCATCCATCTGCTTTTTTTTTTTACTTCTTTGATAAAGAATGCTACCATGTGGAGCAGTGGGTCTCCTGATTGGCAATTTTTGTTGTTTCACTGGAACCACTGCTTCCGGATAATCAGGCTTTTTAGGAGCAGTGGGATCTCTCTTCCTTAACTCTTCCAACTTTTTGTAGGTAGCAAACACCTTTTCTTCTCTCCACCTTGTAACCTGCTTTCTTGACCCATAATCAGCAGTTATCAGCTCTTCTTTCATTCTTTTCAGTTTCAAGGTCCTTTCTGGTACATTTTTCTTGTAATTGGCCCAAACCGGAGGAGTTTGCTTTACGTTGTCTTGAATCATCTTTTGAATTCTGACTGTCTCCTCTTGTAGTTCACTGATGGTCCATTCTTTGTATTGATACTTTTCTGCCCTGTACTTCTTGTATGCTATTATGTATTCAAGATAGTAATTTCTCATGCTTTCATCATATTTTTCTGATAATTTCTGACAAAAGACTTTTGAGAACTGCTCTAAAGTTCTAACTTTACTGAGCATATATTGATAATTTGTTTGAATCTCTTTGTCAGACTTTCCCTCTGTATCTCTTTTAGATATATCCTCTACTTGTTGGGCCTTTATTTTGAGATATTCTTCTATATTTCTTGGCAAAGGATAACCTTGAACAGATGGGAGTTTCCTCTTTTCAGGATCATCTTCAGAGTAGAAGGATTTGATTTCCTCCCTGACTGCTGGAAGATCTAGAGGATATTGTACTCCTGTAGGGTCAATGGCAGTGTTTTGATTGAAGAGTTGAACTGGAGATAATGGAACAGGGTTTCGAATGGTGACAAGGGACAGCGGTTATGTAGATGTTAGAGTTGGGGAAGTGTCATCTTCCACTACATTGTTTGTTATCTTTCTCCTTTTGTGCTTTGGAGAAGTTGGTGGTGTATTTATGGTTTCAGTGGCAGAGATTGAAGTAGTTAGTATCAGATTAACACCTGTTGAAACAACTGGTTTTCCAACCACTGTGGTCACTACAACAGTTGATGTGTCAATTGTTGTTTTCTACTTTTTGGCAGCTGGATTTTGTGATGGTGATATTGTTTTTGGTATGACAGTGGATTGACTGTGGGTTGATGTAGTAGTGATGGCAGTTGTTGAGATAACATCTGTTGAAACAACTGAAGTACCAACAACTGTTGATACAACATGGGTTTTAACATCTGTTGGTTTGGAGGTTTGATGACAGGAAATTTTGGGAATTTGAGGAGTTTGTTTGGTGGTTTTGGAAGGTGTGGTTTTGCGTTGACTTACTTTTCTGGTAGGCTGTCTTCTTTTAGGTTTAGAAGTACCCTGCTCTTCTTTTTCCATCAAAACTTTCTTCTCCTCCTCAAACTTTTTAGATCCTTTCATGTTTGCCTTTAATGCAGCAAATGCATTTTGAGTCTCATCAACCTTTTTGGAACCATCTGGTCTTGGGATTTCTACCACAAGTTTGGACATTCAATCTGCTGGCATGTATAAACCATCTTCTTTTCCCTTCTTCCCTTTAGTTTTCTCCCACTTTTTGACATCATCAGAATTTTCAACAAAGATGATTGAAGGAGGAGCAGTGCCAGTAGTTTGAAGCAGATGAGCTTTAATGGCTTTGATATCTGCTTAAGTATCTTTGTACCTAGCTTCCATGACATTTCTGACCATTTGAAGTTGAACTTCATGTTGTTGATCTGCATATTGTCTTTGTTTATGAAACAGAGGTTGAAACAGATGCCATAGCTCAGCAGCAGATGGATCAGATGTTGCGGATGGTGCAGCAGTGGGTGTAGCCTTTTAAGCTTGTAACAACTGTTGCAACATAGTTTTGATTTCTCCAAAAGATGTGTCAAGTTTATCAACCCTCTCTGTCAATTCTTGGTACTTTAAACCATCACCCAAGTTAATGGGATCATCTGATTTCCCACCAGTGGTGGTTGTATCAGTGGTTGACTTAGGAAAAATTTCCCAAAAATCATCCACTGATGCAGCTTGTTCTTGGTACTGTGGACTTCTTTCGTCAGCAGAGCTTACCATTTTAAGGTAACCAGCATATAATGGAAACACACTAGTGGACACTATGGTTCCCAAAGAAGAAATTGCCTTCAAGGGAATCTCACTAATGAAACTACTATCCAGGTGTAAACCAGTGGCTTCAACAACAGTAGTAGCTGCTCCACTTAAACTACTGACAGGAATTACTTGTAATTCCTGCAGTGTAGCTTTCTCAACTGTTGGTGGGTATAGAAACACCAGACTCAGTCACTTGTTTTGGTATATTCTCATTGATAGGTGATTGAGAAGAACCGATTTTTATCTGAGCTATATCCAGTGCATCCAACAGACGTATCATTGATTGTGGTGTCCCTGTTGATACAACCTGTGTCACACCCCAACCGATGGCGGAAACATCGGGATGAGACGAACAAATTGCTCAAAACAACATAACACTAGATGTGACAATATGAATTTAATCATTTTATTAAAACTAGAGAATAATACAAAGTTTCAAATACCCAAAACATAAATTCAAATAAAGTTTATAACTAAAATGGGTTTCTAAGCCATCCTAGCTTGTTTTCTTGTATCTTGATCAATCAACCTGCAATATGTATTAAAATAAAATCAACAAAAGCATGTTGGCGAGTATACAAGTTTTCATACATAGCATAGTACGTGTTTTAAAATGTTGCTCATATCCAAATGTGAAATACAATATCATGTCAACAGTATATACTCGAAACGATGTTACTCTATGTGCCCAAACCAAAGTTTAACGCAATTAAAGTGTACCCAAACGAGTTTGAGTAGGTTGACATAGTTTAACCTAACAATACCTGCTCGTAGAACAGGAGGGGCGTTTCTCAACCTATAGCGCTACCATTGTTAGGGGAGGCTTGTACGAAGTTAATGAACACATAGTCATTAGGTGTTTACAGTAGCATAACATGTCTAACATGAATAGAGTGTGTCACATAGAATATGGAATGAGTGTGCATAAAATGTTTAATGTGTTGTGATGTTTGATATGTAATACATATTGCACCTAAAAGTGTAAAACGAAAATGGGTCATGTATACTCACCTTGGAGTGCGTTGCGTATTTCTTGGAAAGAGAATATGAGGATTGCTCCACGTGTTGTTGCACAAGAGAATTACCCTATTGTGTTTGGGAATTCGTTAATTAATATTGGGAATTTAAACATATAATAAAACTAGTGGGAACTAATAACAAGGTGTGGGATGTTAATTTGTTGAAGGGTAATAAAATGTGATGAATAAAATGATAATCTAAATATGTTATGATAATAATAAGATGATATAACTTATAAATTTTATCTTGTATTTAATAAAATAAATGTTAATTTATTTTGAATATAAAAATAAATACTGATTTTATAAAATGTTGAAATAATATATATTGGATCTATAAAATATTACTAATATTCTAGATAATAATTTTGATATATATGTATATATAAATAAATATGTAAAAATTTGATAAAATAATTCTGGAAATAATTCTGATTAAATAAATGTAAAACTAATAAATCTGAATATTAATTCTGTTTTAAAAATGATTAAAAAAATTAAATAATTCTCTTTAATTAATAAAAATATAGGAATAATTCTGTTTATATATTAAATAATTCTGTTTTATAACAAATCAGTAATTCTATATAAAATTTTTGAGAATGTTATTGAAATTTTAATAGATCAGTAATCTTTTTAATAATAATAACAATAATAATAATAATAATAATAATAACAATAATAATAATAATAATAATAATAATAATAATAGTAATGATAATAATAATAATAATAATAGTAGTAATAATAATATAATGATATTAATGATAACAAATAATAACGTGCATGAAGAAGACGTAACCGGAGAAACGTTTTACCGGCGATCGGCGACAGGCGGCGGTGGGTGGTCAGCGACGACAGGCGGCAGGGGGGTGATTCCAGCGAAACAACGTGAGAGACGGAGTGAGTTCTCGGTGATGGTGGTGATGCTTCGAAAGTGCGAGTGAAGGTGGAGGTGTCTTAGGTTTATATAGGGACGAGTCGGGTCGAAGTTTTTGGTAACCGGCCGTTGATTGGCAAAGAAAAAGGAAGTTCTCCAATGATTCGGAAATCACCAGAAATCAGGAAGAAAAAGGAAATAACAGCCTGTACGCGTTTACGGTTTGGGCGGCAAGGATTTAAAAATGGAAACCGTGTAATCGTGTATATAAGTAAATAGGGACCAAGTTTATCAGCTCCGGAAAGGAGGATAAACTGGTTAAGTCATTGTGTTTGAAGGTCGAGGTCGCGGGTTCGAGTCTCACTAAGGGCAGTTCATACAAGAGAATCCCCTTTTTGTTTCTTTTTTGATACTTAACTGTACTAACTGAGTTTTCTAACTCAGTTAGTTGTGTCCTTTGGTAAATACTAACTAGGCTACCTTTGAAGTTGTAAAGGGTTAACTAACTTAGTTAGTTTAATCTAATAAAAATTCTTTTATTTATTCATTTATTTCACAAAATATGATATTTAAATAAATAATTTATTTATTTAATTAATTAAATTATTAAATTATTTATTTAATGTCGATAGTTATTATAATTATTTGATTTAACCCAATTTTCTGGTAAACTACCGAATTAACATACGAATTCCCGATTTTTGTCTAGTTTAGGGTATTCTCTTGACAACGCTTGATTTAAGAGTTGGGATTTGGATACCTTTCACTTGTTTTTACGTGTTTGACATAGTTTGACGTGATTTATCATGTAATAACATAGTGTCAACAAAGCATATGATCAAAACGATGCACTTTTCATTATGATTCAAGTCTCAAAATACAAACTAGGGTAGAATGAGAGTACAACCGACTGAAAAGGAAAGTACAATCCACTAAACTATAAATAGAAAGTTCAAAAACGCGAGGCGTTACAGTCTCCCCTACTTTAAGAGATTTCGTCCTCGAAACTAAGATGAGTTAGACCAAAAGAAAAGAAACGATGCAATAGTTATGATGGTTGAAGAACAACGCTGGTCGTGACGATTCTACCATTAGGTGTTGGCATTTTGAGCTTGGTTGGCATTGAGGGCTGGAGTTTTTGGGGCTGGTTGCCGTTCTTGGTTCCATAAGGGACAGTGTGGGCGAAGGTGTGTTGTGTCTCCACACTTGAAACATGCGCGGACTCTGTTGCCTGACTCCGAGTTTTGAAATTTTCGTTTCCTACCCTCGTTGCCATTTGTTGGGGCTTCAAGGTCAATGGTAACCTGGTTGGCTACTCGAGTGGATGTTGCGGCTTGTTTATCACGTACACGATTATTGTTTAAACTGGCAGCGAGACGATAAACAGCCTCGATGTTGTCAAGCTGGGCTGCTTCGATGGTGTCTCTCATGGTAGGGGGCAAACCGTGGATATACTTTTTGATCATACGATCAACGGTGAGGACTAGGTGGGGTACAACAAAGCTCAGTTGCTTAAAGCGGGTGGTGTACGCGAGGTTATCGTCTCCAACTTGCTTGAGGGCCCAAAATTCTTCTTCAAGCTTCTGTTGTTCATGAGGAGGGCAAAATTCCTCCATCATGAGTTGCTTCAATTCCTCCCATGACAATGCATATGCCAACTCATTTAAACGAATGTTCCTTTCATTCGTCCACCACTCTAGGGCTCTTGCTTGAAGGACACCAGTGGCACTACGTGTCTTGAGCTCATCAGGACATTCACTATTGATGAATGTGACCTCTATGCTATCGAACCACTCAAACATAGCTGTCACACCCTCTTTACCGGTGAAGGGCTTTGGGTGGCAAGAGGCGAAGTGCTTGTAGTTAAAGGCAATAGGCTTAGGTTGGGAAACTTTGGAGTCAGTGGAAGAGTTTGGGGTGTTGGAAGCTTGGATCTCAGTCACAACCTTGGGGATAAGACGAGCGAACTGCTTGGCCATAAATGTCATCATCTTCTTTTGTGAGCTGACCCTTGACCTTCTGGACGAGTTGGAAAGTTGACGAGATGAAGACATCTACGAATTCAAAATGAGGGTGAGACTTGATCATAATGTTTAAAAGAATTTGTTTTTATGAATGCAACAGGTAGCACATTGTTTCACATTGTTGTTCACATAGAATAAAATGAATGAAATGTCATAGATTTTCACATAGTGTAACATGTATAATGAAAGCATAATAAATTTAATTTGTTCACGAGAGAGTATCATTAATTGTTTTAGGTTGCGACAATAGTGCGAAATGTGTCTCCTAGCTAGGAATGAACAAACGCTCAAACGTAAAACACATAATAATTGAGATAACATAAAAAGAGATTTAATGTAAAATATGGATTGTCACGGAACGTAACATACGACACTTCCAAAGTGAATCGAAGTCCTTTTCGAATTAAGGAAACGTGCTTTGGCCTAATAGACAAACACTCTCATCGAGGAGCGACTAACGATGTTTGTCCTTCCAGTTACTACACGTCCTTAATCGATTGGGAAATTGAAACTTTGGTAAGAGCGAAAATCGAGGAGTGGGACTAGTTAATCAAGATGCGAGTATCACCTCTAACTTGATAACATCGTACCCTAATGTGGTTGGTACTTATCCTAAGATAAGGGTCCACTAGAATATGAAATGGAAAACTCCCATCAAGGTTTGGATTTCACTCCTAACTTGAGGGTAGATTTCGTGCAAAAATCAAAGTATAGCTGAGTGAAAATCATCACCAAGTGTGGGAATCACCCCTATCTTGGTGAGTCTTTTCGTTGGTGTTATAAGAGTGTCTTCAAAGTCTCCAAGTGTGTATTGTGTTAGCCTTAGGAAAGGCATGTATAATTTAGAAGTCCAAAAGAGATTAGAGAGAAGCAAGTGAAGATAGAAAGGAAGTTGTTTTAAGCAACACATAGTGAGAAAGCTCCTAAACTATAGACTAGGCAAGGCATTCCTAATTCCCTATAGTTATGGCTCTGATACCAATCTGGTATCAGAGTACTCCTATTATAGACTAGGGAAAAGTATGGCAATCCTACCTAATTCCCTATAGTTATGGCTCTGATACCAATCTGTCACACCCCAACCGATGGCGGAAACATCAGGATGAGACGAACAAATTGCTCAAAACAACATAACACTAGATGTGACAATATGAATTTAATCATTTTATTAAAACTAGAGAATAATACAAAGTTTCAAATACCCAAAACATAAATTCAAATAAAGTTTATAACTAAAATGGGTTTCTTAGCCATCCTAGCTTGTTTTCTTGTATCTTGATCAATCAACCTGCAATATGTATTAAAATAAAATCAACAAAAGCATGTTGGCGAGTATACAAGTTTTCATACATAGCATAGTACGTGTTTTAAAATGTTGCTCATATCCAAATGTGAAATACAATATCATGTCAACAGTATATACTCGAAACGATGTTACTCTATGTGCCCAAACCAAAGTTTAACGCAATTAAAGTGTACCCAAACGAGTTTGAGTAGGTTGACATAGTTTAACCTAACAATACCTGCTCGTAGAATAGGAGGGGCGTTTCTCAACCTATAGCACTACCATTGTTAGGGGAGGCTTGTACGAAGTTAATGAACACATAGTCATTAGGTGTTTATAGTAGCATAACATGTCTAACATGAATAGAGTGTGTCACATAGAATATGGAATGAGTGTGCATAAAATGTTTAATGTGTTGTGATGTTTGATATGTAATACATATTGCACCCAAAAGTGTAAAACGAAAATGGGTCATGTATACTCACCTTGGAGTGCGTTGCGTATTTCTTGGAAAGAGAATATGAGGATTGCTCCACGTGTTGTTGCACAAGAGAATTACCCTATTGTGTTTGGGAATTCGTTAATTAATATTGGGGATTTAAACATATAATAAAACTAGTGGGAACTAATAACAAGGTGTGGGATGTTAATTTGTTGAAGGGTAATAAAATGTGATGAATAAAATGATAATCTAAATATGTTATGATAATAATAAGATGATATAACTTATAAATTTTATCTTGTATTTAATAAAATAAATGTTAATTTATTTTGAATATAAAAATAAATACTGATTTTATAAAATGTTGAAATAATATATATTGGATCTATAAAATATTACTAATATTCTAGATAATAATTTTGATATATATGTATATATAAATAAATATGTAAAAATTTGATAAAATAATTCTGGAAATAATTCTAATTAAATAAATGTAAAACTAATAAATCTGAATATTAATTCTGTTTTAAAAATGATTAAAAAAATTAAATAATTCTCTTTAGTTAATAAAAATATAGGAATAATTCTGTTTATATATTAGATAATTCTGTTTTATAACAAATCAGTAATTCTATATAAAATTTTTGAGAATGTTATTGAAATTTTAATAGATCAGTAATCTTTTTAATAATAATAACAATAATAATAATAATAATAATAATAATAATAATAATAATAATAATAATAATAATAATAATAATAACAATAATAATAATAATAATAATAATAATAATAGTAATGATAATAATAATAATAATAGTAATAATAATATAATGATATCAAATAATAACGTGCATGAAGAAGACGTAACCGGAGAAACGTTTTACCGGCGATCGGCGACAGGCGGCGGTGGGTGGTCAGCGACGACAGGCGGCAGGGGGGTGATTCCGGCGAAACAACGTGAGAGACGGAGTGAGTTCTCGGTGATGGTGGTGATGCTTCGAAAGTGCGAGTGAAGGTGGAGGTGTCTTCGGTTTATATAGGGACGAGTCGGGGTCGAAGTTTTTGGTAACCGGCCGTTGATTGGCAAAGAAAAAGGAAGTTCTCCAATGATTCGGAAATCACCGGAAATCAGGAAGAAAAAGGAAATAACAGCCTGTACGCGTTTACGGTTTGGCCGGCAAGGATTTAAAAATGGAAACCGTGTAATCGTGTATATAAGTAAATAGGGACCAAGTTTATCAGCTCCGGAAAGGAGGATAAACTGGTTAAGTCATTGTGTTTGAAGGTCGAGGTCGCGGGTTCGAGTCTCACTAAGGGCGGTTCATACAAGAGAATCCCCTTTTTGTTTCTTTTTTGATACTTAACTGTACTAACTGAGTTTTCTAACTCAGTTAGTTGTGTCCTTTGGTAAATACTAGCTAGGCTACCTTTGAAGTTGTAAAGGGTTAACTAACTTAGTTAGTTTAATCTAATAAAAATTCTTTTATTTATTCATTTATTTCACAAAATATGATATTTAAATAAATAATTTATTTATTTAATTAATTAAATTATTAAATTATTTATTTAATGTCGATAGTTATTATAATTATTTGATTTAACCCAATTTTCTGGTAAACTACCGAATTAACGTACGAATTCCCGATTTTTGTCTAGTTTAGGGTAATCTCTTGACAACGCTTGATTTAAGAGTTGGGATTTGGATACCTTTCACTTGTTTTTACGTGTTTGACATAGTTTGACGTGATTTATCATGTAATAACATAGTGTCAACAAAGCATATGATCAAAACGATGCACTTTTCATTATGATTCAAGTCTCGAAATACAAACTAGGGTAGAATGAGAGTACAACCGACTGAAAAGGAAAGTACAATCCACTAAACTATAAATAGAAAGTTCAAAAACGCGAGGCGTTACAACCTGATCCTTTTGAGAGGATGCAGGAGGAGTTTTAGGCTCAGGTTGAGATCTTTCTTCCATCTGCTGTGAGGAAGTAGCAGTAGTGGTTTCAGGTGACTTTTGTGTTGTCACAGGTGTTACCTCTGGAATCTCGTCTTCCAGAGTCACCTTTTTGGTGGGTTTGGAGGGCTTTTGGATAGTTTTCTTTTTGGTCTTTTTGGTGATTTTTTGTGTCGGTTTCACAGATGTGGTTGTGCTTCTGTGATCACCAGGAGCAGTGGGCTCAACAACAGGGGCCTGAGGAGCAGTTGTTACTGCTAAATTCTGCTCAGGAACCTTTGTTTGGGTTTTTAAAGCTTTTGACAGCCTTGTGAATGTTTAAGAAGTTAAACTGTTTATTTGAATAGGATTTCCTTGAATAAGCACATATGCATTATCCTTTGAAAACTTCTTTTGAAGATAAAAACTTAAAAATCTTGAAAATTTCCTGAGAGTAGTTAAAATTTTGTTCAGCCATGATAGCATAGCCAAGGTATTGAATTTTCAATGGTATTTCATTAAAATCTGTTGTTTTATTTGACACACACATCAAGAGGGTATGGAATAAAAACCTTGGAGCAGGAGGAAAACTACCCTTTTCTAAAGTATTCTTTTTCATTTCTTCTTCATACCCTCTCTCAGAGAAATCAGTTTGGTACTCTGTTTTTGGGAAAGAGCTTTTACCTGTAAGATCATTGATTTCAAAAACCTCTGAAATGGTTTGAGGTGTAATGACCACTAGAATTCCCCTTATTGATGAAGTAATAACTAAGGTCTTTTTGTCCTTAGTTTCAAGCTTTGCATTTTTTTCAGAACTCTCGTTGGGTATCCACGTAGATGGTTTCATTACAAGTCAACAAAGTTTTGTACTTTGAAGATGAAAGTGCATCAATCACATAATGAAAACCTGTGTTTTTACTTGTTTTTGCAAGTGTACTCACGTAGTTATGACGGAATTTGAATGGCAAATCCATGATAAATCAAAGGTAGTTAAGAACGAAGGAAGAAGATGAGTGATTTGAGAGAATTTGATGAAAATTGCTTTTGAAAGGAACTTTGAATTCGACTCGATAGTAAAAACCCTGTTTGGGGTTTTGATCAGGGTTTTATAGATGGAAAAAGTGAATGCTGACGTGGCAGCAGTTACAAAAGATCTGACGGCTAAGTACTGTCCACGTGAGAACCTCTGATGAATAATGGATGACAGTTGTTAGGAAACACTGATGAATCAAAATCAGTAGTTTACAGTGCTGAAAATGAAAACAGTAACTGACTATAACTATCAGTGGATAGACTATCAGTGAATTAAAACACTGACCTTTAACAACAGTCATTTTATAAACAGTGGTTCAAGCATGTTCCTTCTCCCAAAAAACGATATTTTAACCCATCAGTCGTTTCAATTCCCTTCAACCTCCACAAAACACTATTTTAACCAAACACTGGTTTTAAACCACCATTTTAACCAAACAGCTGTTTCAACCACAGTTTTCTCAACAGTAGTTCCAAACATCTATTTTCATCCATCTGTTGAACAAAGTTAACAGATGTACCAACCACTGTTTTATTTTCAAACATCTGTTCCCAATAACAGAGCTTTGATCATTTAAACATACCTTTGCCAATATTACAGTGCTGAAAATGAAAACAGTAGCTGACTATAACTATCAGTGGATTAAAACACTGAGCTTTAACTACAGTCATTATATAAACAGTAATTCAAGAATCTTCCTTCTCCAAAAAAACAATATTTTAACCCATCAGTCATTTCAATCCCCTTCAACCTCCACAAAACACTATTTTAACACAACAATGGTTTTAAACCACCATTTTAACAAAATAGTGGTTTCAACCACAGTTTTCTCAACAGTAGTTACAAACATCTGTTTTCATACATCTGTTGACCGAAGTCAACAGATGTATCAACCACTGTTTTATTTTCAAACATCTGTTCCTAATAACAGAGCTTTGATCATTTAAACATACCTTTGCCAATATTACAAGCTTTTACACTCTCAAACCTAAATATTTATTTACTTAATTTAAATAACAAACATGGTTAATAATTTTAACAGAACTAATTATATAAAAACTACAAGTGTCAAACAGCATACAAAGTTTATCCATCTGTTGACCCAAGTCAACAGATGTATCAACCACTATTTTATTTTGAAACATCTGTTCGCAATAAAAGAGCTTTGATCATTTAAACAGACCTTTGCCAATATTACAAGCTTTTACACTCTCAAACATCAATATTCATTCAACAAAATTTTAACGCAGCAAATAACAGAGCTTTGATTAATAATTTTAACATAACTAATTATATATAAAATACAATTGTCAAAACAGCAAATAGCATTCAATAAAATACAGGATCCTAATTCCTAATCAATTGGTGAAACAGTAGTCTCGATAAGTAAAGCTCCTTTCGGACCATTGAAGTTGTCAACATGTTGGAGGTATTTAAGAAGTTCGTTGCTGAGATCAACTTCAATCATATCCCCCCAGATGCTTGTTATCAGCCATTTGTTGTCTTCAATTATATTAGTCCTTCGGCGCCTATCTACATAATCAACTACACGAGGATTATTGAAAACAAACACCTTCATCCAGCCTTCTTCTTCTTCATATCTGAGCAAATCAGCAGTTAGCTCAGCAGACTTTCCAATAACAATCATATGCAGACTCTTTGCAATGGTCAAAAAATGCCCTTGGCAAGGATTAACTACAATACTCTCGGGAAAATGAAGCATTCTGAAAGTCTCACTTAGAAAATCAAAAGCAACGCTGTTCCTCTCACCTAATGGATACCAATAATTTGAAACCATAAAATATATGGTTTTATCAGCATAAACTCCTGTAGACCATGAATAACCACTTGAACCATAATTGTTTACGCTACCGGCATTTATTGTTCTCCATGACTCACGACGTCGTGAGTAAACATGAGCAGCAGTTACATTAGTGTAACATCTGATGTTCAGCACTTTCAGATCATTGAACTCATCAAAATAAATTCCACCAGTATCAGACTTTCGATGATGATTGTAATTGAAGTAGCCATCACACAAAACCTTATAGCGCCTGGTAGTTGGATTCCAAAGAATCAACTGACACCAAATTCCTTGATTACAAACTAACAACAAACCATTAAATGACGATAAAATACGTAAGTTGCTAGGGTGGACATTGTTCGGAAAACTTAAGGTTTTGCTTCTAACAACATTCAAACTGCCAGCAACTACGTCGTCAATGAATTGACGCGTCTTTAAAATATAATAGTTTCTTTTGTACTGAATCTCCTCTTCGGAGAGCATGCATCATCTGAAATGCATGACTTGACAATTTGCTATAAAAATTCTTGGAAAGACATTTGAAACGGCCAATATCTTCTGCAGAGAGCCTTGTGAAAATCTCGTAAACAATCACTTGAAACCCATTTCTTTCCATTCTGAAGATAACCTTGTGAAAATCTCGTCAACAAACTTTTGAAGATGATTGAGTAGATGGATGAAAATGGTAATGATCAAAACCACTGCCCAATGTATTTTATATACCCAATGAAGGTGGTTATGACTAAAGAATATGATGCGACAGTCGTTAGGCTTTTAATGCATTTACATGGGAAAAATATAAAATTAAACACGTTATTATAATTAAAAATAACCTATTCATTTACCTATAACACGCCTTTAACATAAGAAAGAAGTGATTGAGTGATGTGCATTAATTGCAAAGTACATATCCCGAGGCATTTTGAATTTGAAATTACCGGCAATTTTTTTACCACTGATATGCTATATGTTTACCAAAGCAAACATCTGCTAGGTTATACTTTCTTAGCTATGGGCAGTAGTTTACACTCTTGAATGTGGGCCAGACCTTTGACATTTAAATATACAGCAATAGTTTGAAATATAAAGATATTGCGAACATCTGTTTAAGCCTCTCCTGTTTCCAACAATAGCAAGTCAATCAGATGTTGGCAACAACAGATGATAGCAATTGACAACAGTAGCAAGTCAAACAGCCGTTAGATCAGCAGATGATGATTTAGAGCAGATGTTCTCTATACACTAACAGAAATTGATACAATATCAACATAATCTAATAATCTAATTAAACTCAGAAAGAATTTCACTTATACACCGAAAGTCCCAATCTGCAATTACACGATGATAATGAAAATTAGATAATAATACTAATTCAGCTTAAAATTACAACCAAACTTTAAAATCTAACAACACCACCAAGAAATTTACGAACCTAACAACAAAAATTTAGTGCTTTTAGCTACAAATTTAGTGCTTTTAGATTTAAATTGCATCAATGTATATCTTCGAGAATCGCCATGAACACCACGGAACTCTTTTGGAATTCATCAACATCAGGTCTTTCCTGCGGGTTCTACATCATCATCATCTGCCCAAAATCATATACATAATCATCATTTAGATGAACATTATTAATAATCTTTCTTTGTGTTTAATTGAACTTTATGCTTCTTTTAATACAAACCTATAATAACCCGCAGCAGATTGTATGAATTTCAAACAACTGGGATTAGACTGAAATATAAACCGAGAATTAGAGTATATCACTTGAAAATTAAGAATTCAAAATTTTAAAACTATAGTAGCAAAAAACACATACTTTACACGAAGTTGAAACAATGACACTGCAAACAACTGTAGAACAATCATCATCATCATCATCATCTGCAGGAAAGACCATTACTCTAGTAAGATAAAATGTTATCTTACAGCAGTAGCAGATGCTTTCTTGCGTTTAGTAGGAACTACTGCGGGTTCTACATCATCATCATCTGCCCAAAATCATACACATAATCATCATTTAAATGAACATTATTAATAATCTTTCTTTGTGTTTAATTTAACTTTATGTTTCTTTTAATACAAACCTATAATAACCCGCAGCAGATTGTATGAATTTCAAACAACTGAGATTAGACTGAAATATAAACCGAGAATTAGAGTATATCACTTCAAAATTAAGAATTCGGAATTTCAAAAATGGAGTAGCAAAAAACACATACTTTACACGATGTTGAAACAATGACACTGGAAACAACTGTAGAACAATCATCATCATCATCATCAATTGCAGCAGACCATTCGCAATCAACATTTAGTCATAACTCAGATAACAAAACTTTAGTAAAAATCAAAAAGAAAAACAAACATAATCATATATATCACATTACCATGATCAAGGAAAACCACATATCCCCAAAATTTTTTCTGAAAGTGGGACAGAGAGAGCTTCAGTTTTCTGTTATCCTTTATGAACAAATGCCGAGTATTGAGAATAAGGAGTTTGAGGGAGAGATACATTAGAAATGTGGTTTGAAAATACAAAAGTAGAGAACACGTTTATATAAAAACATAATTGACAGAAGTGAGTGAGTGACATGCATTAATTGAAAATTACATATCCACATGCATTTTGAATTTCAAGTTACCCGCATTTTCAAAAGAGCTGCTGCTAGGTATACATTTGCCAAAGGCAGCATCTGCTACTTTCTTATAGGAGAGCAGATGTTTGCCCTTTGGAATGTGGGCCAGACCATTTGAATATACAAGACAGTGGTTCGTAAATCAAATTAAAGTGATTTATATATTAGGCTTTATGATGTAATAATAAGATAAGAAAATCCTTGTTGGATATGCTCTCCTGCTGACACATCAGCTTTTCTTATGTTATTGAGATTTCTCCTTTTATAGAAAGTATAGATAGATTTGACATGACAAATATTGAGCCGTATAATGTTATATGACTCGTATAATGTTATACGGCTCGTATACATAGAGAAAATATTAGGCCGTATAACATTGTATACTGGTCGTATAACATTATACGGGTTATATAGCATTATATAAGGTTTGGGTCGTATAACATTATAAGGGTCGTATAACATTCTATACGGCTCGTACAATGTTATACGACCCGTATATATAGACATAAAAACATTCTTTGACTTTTTTGTGCAACAATCATTTATACGGCACGTATAACTCTATATGTAGGGATGTGAAATATGATTTTAAGGGTGTGAGAATAGTGAGAGCCTATATAAAACATCTATTTTCTTTTTTTTTTTTCTAAAAGAACAATTATTAATCAAAAACGTAAATTTTTATTTAAAAATATATATGTTCATTACTTTATTTAAAGAAAAAAAATCTAGCATCCTAATGTGACATTATAAAGTGTTTTGACCATTTTAGAAGTATATATATTATAAATAACAATGATTTCTAGATCAAGTGGTGAAAGGCTTGTATTCTCTTAAGAAATGCAGGTTCAATTTTCACTTGATATAGAGTGAGACATTGGTGAGCAATGATAGGAGACTCAGGGAAACCTGGATTCGATCCTTGAGCCAAACGAGTTTTACTGATAATTTCACTGTCGTGTCTACCGGCAGGTGGGTTACCGGGTTTTCCCCGGAATTGATGGTGAATTCGCGTTACTCTCAGAGTACTCCGTTTGGTCCAGTGGATGCCCCGAGAGTGTTTCATATTGATTCTGTTGGCTGTTAAAAAAAATGAGATTACAAAACTAAATAAGAAAAATTTAAATATATACATTTCCCCTATTTATGGAGTTATAAAGTGACATTACAAAACTAAATAAGAAAAATGTAAATATATAATGAATATCCTTAACAACATAAAGAAACATTCATTTAGTAAAAGTTAGTCGAGAAGTGAGTAGACATGGTATTTTGTACCCATTTAAAAAAAATATATGACAAAAGATGCATATAAAAATCACCCCATACAGTAAAAACTTTAAAGAATATCCTGAATTTATACTCTATAATAAAAGAAAACTGTTTTGGGACACATGTCACTTTCTCATGCTTTCTCACCTTATTTTCTATTTATCTATGTTAAATTAAATAAATAAATTAAATAACAAAATAATAATTTCTCACATTATATCAAACTAATAATATTCTATTTATCTATATTAAATTAATGTTAAATTAAATAAATAAAATAAATAACAAAATAATAATTTCTCACGTTATATCAAACTATTAATATTGTTAATATATAGTCTTTTTCTTTTATCTTTATTATTATTATTTAATGTTATTCATTTAATTATATTGTTAATGATAAGCCGTAGAAAGTTTTTTAGTATTGTGTACTTTTTATTATTGATATCCTTTTCCCTTCTCATCTTCTATGTACAAACCCTAATTCCAAAATCCTCATTCGTATAGTTCTGATTCGTTTGGGTGAAGAAAAAACAACCGGTTCAATGGCAGTGGCGACAACCAACTGGTCCACGGCGGCAGATGTTTTGATAACATTAACACAATAAGCAAATGGTATCGGGTATCAGTACCGAACTGGTATTAGTATTGATTTTATCGTATCGGAATATTTTTTGTACAGGACCGGGTTTTACCTTCAAATAATGTGGATAGTCAATTGTAAACGCTAAGTTTTACACTTTAACTAAGAAGGTAAATAGTCACATTTTTTAGGCACCTAAAAATTAAAAGTTCAAAATTTTGACCTTTTGCCCGGTATGAACAGGTACCGGTATACCAATTTAAACCGGTATAACCCAATTTACCGGCGGTACAACTTCTTTGCTATTTCCTTAGTTTACCGGTATGATTCGTGCCAGCCAAACATCCGGCATCCAGTTTAACCGGTTCAACTAGGCGATTTAAACCGGTTTTAAAACATTGGGTTAATATTCAAAATAATGTAACTTGACTTACGTCAATTGAGATGTTGAATAATGAAATGAAGAACTTAGGTTGTACATTATATATAAATCCAATTTTTTTTTTTTTTTGACTAAATCAGCTTTATATTTTTCATTTTATGTATTTGTAGTTATCTATTAATGTGAACCAGAAAAATATATAAATTTAATATTATATTTACATAATAATTGTTATGTGTTATTTTAATTGTTAAGTTTTAACCTTTTTTTGGCAATCTATTCTTATGTAATATGGATAAAGGGTAAGGATAGTGTAAAAAGGGTTTAAAGTGTATCTAATGGTTGAGATCAATAGACACTAAATTGATTCAATTCGTGTAATAAATGAGGTTTTTAAAGATGTATTATTTTATTATTTGGTAAACAATATTACATATATTCAACCCATGTAATACACGTGGTTTTAAAGATATCTTTTTATTTGGTATATAAAATTACATTTATTCAACCTGTACAATATAATTCTTATATATATAACTTTTTATTATTTAATATATAAAATTATATTTATTCAATCCGTACAATAAATGAGGTTTTTAAAGATATATTGTTTTATTATTTAGTATATAAAATTTATTTATTCAACCCCGTGTAATACACGGGGTTATAACCTAGTAGCATATACAAAAATCACCCCATACAGTAAAAACTTTAAAGAATATGCTTAACAACATAAAGAAACATTCATTTAGTAAAAGTAAAGTTAGTCGTTTAACGATAGATAAAGTTAATAATAATCTGTTGATAACTCCGATTGAACTCATTCCAGCGGCGTTGGAACCGGCTCGTCAAACCCTAACTAAGATCTCTTAACCCTAAACCCTAAATCCTAAACTTTAAACCCTAAAGCTAAAAAATAAAGCTAAAACCTAAGCTAAACCGTAAAATCTAAACTATAAACCCTAAAAGCTAAACCCTAAAGGCCAAACCTAAAGCTAAACCCTAAAGCTAAACCCTAAAGGTAAACCCTAAACCCTAAAACTAAACCCTAAAGCCAAACCCTAAAAGCCAAACCCTAAAAGCCAAACCCTAAAAGCCAAACCCTAATATATTTAGGGTTTAGGGGTTATGATTTAGGGTTTAGGGTTAAGAGATCCTAGTTAGGGTTCGACGAGCCGGTTCTAACGCCGCTGGAATGAGTCCAATCGGAGTTCGTTTGAGTCAGTTAACTGTGTAGGAAATTTCTATAGGAAATTGTCCCCTTTTCTTCTAACGCCGCTGGAATGAGTCCAATCGGAGTTCGTTTGAGTCAGTTAACTGTGTAGGAAATTTCTGTAGGAAATTGTCCCACTATTCCCCACTTTTTTAATGTTGCCCAATGAACCTCTCTCACACACACACACACACTCTCTCTCTCTCTCTCTCTCTCTATATATATATATATATATATATATATATATATATATATATATATATAGGGGATGGATCATGAGAAAACTAGTTTAAATGAGAAAACCAAAAAAACTAACTAAAGCCTAAAAAGCATGCCAATTTTTTGTTTACATTTTTTATAAAAAAATCCCTATATTTTATACATGGAAAAAAAATTTCAAAAAAATAAAATAAATAATTTTTTTTTGTTGTATTACACATATGTGCACTTTACGGATATAGTGCACATGTGTAGTACACATATAATGCACATGTGCAGTACAATAAAAATTTTAATTTTTTTTGAAATATTTTTATATATAAAAAATAGCGAATTTTTTTTATAAAAGATTGTAAAAAAAACTGGTATGTTTTTTAGATTTTTTTAGGCTTTTTAGTTAGTTTTCTAGTTTTCTCATTTAGATGTAGTTTTGTCATGATCCTGTCCCTATATATATATATATATATATATATATATATATATATATATATATATATATATATATATATATATATATATATATATATATAGCGAAAGGTTTAAATGAGAACGCTAAATATTGTGGGAACCGTGAGAACAAATGAAAAAACCGCGAGAACTTGGTCAAAAACAATTCAAATTCAAATTTTTTTTCTACACTTATTATTATTATTATTCGAATACAATGTTAGAAATTTAATTTACACGTTCAAATTTACGTGAATTCGTAAATAAAGAAAATTTACACATGTGTAAGTTTGTCATTTACACATGTGTAAATCGGTTATATTTACACATGTGTAAAAAATCTAAAATGAGTGATTTTGAAAGGTGAAATGAATTATTTGATGTTGTAAATTCTTTTTTTGATGTTGTATCTTAATTACAATGAGGTTTGTATTAAAAAATTGGTTTTGATTGGTTTTTTCATTCGTTCTCACGGTTCTCACAACATTTAGCGTTCTCAAGATAACCTCCCCTATATACATTACGGTTCTCAATATTTAGAAAGTGTAGAATACATTACGGCTTAACGTACGATCAGTACGCGACCAAATTATGCACGTTATTTTGAAAATCACGCACGTTATAAACCTAAAAAAACAACATGCGTGATTATTATATATAACATGCGTGATTACTGTTATTTTTCAATTAGCCTGGGTTTGATCAATTTTGTCTATTTCGTTTCACTTCAAATTCGCTATTGTTCAGTCAATTTCATCGAATTGGGTTCAATATATTGTCATTGATTCTGAAAAGTTTCATGAAAATGTCGACCCTCGAAATCAAATCGTAGAACAGAGGACGAAGGGACATGACCAACCTTTGATTCAGACCGTAACAGAGGATGCAGGAACATGACCAAACTTTGGTTCGATTGGAGTCAGAGGGCAGTAACAGTGGTTTCAGATCGTTCTTGAACTGGGAGTTAGGGCATGTGTGATTAACGTGCGTGATGTATGTTTCCAACATGCGTGATTAGGTTTTTTGAGGTTTATAATGTGTGTGATTTTCAAAATAACGTGCGTAATTTGGTCGCGTACTGGTCGTACGTTAAGCCGTAATGTACGTTAACTGGCCCCTCTCTCTCTATATATATATATATATATATAGGGTTAGGTTTATTAGTGAACAACCCCCTTGATTGTGAACACTAATGAATTAATCCTAGCTTTTGATTATCAATACACAACTATAAATAATGGCCAAGATTTGTTGATGAAAATACACTATTGTATTTTACGATTTGATGATGTAAATCAATGGTCATGATTTGTTCACTCCGTTCACAAATACACAAGTGTTCACTCTAGAACCTCACCCTATATATATATATATATATATATATATATATATATATATATATATATATATATATATATATATATATAGGGTAAGGATCATTTCAGAACTTTAGATAATTGCAGAACTTACCGAACTCCTAATAAACAATCATTCTACTTATGTATTTTTATATTTAACATTTCTAAGGGTATTTTTTTATCATTTATTATGATTCCATGTGTGTTAAGAGTAGTTTTATCATTTTTTCATATGTAATTTTATAATACAAAAAATAAAACTTTTGAAGTTAAATATGTTACCGACCACCTTTAAATGGTCGACAAATAGATACTGGCACTCCATTTTTGTTTTCTTCTTCTACGTGGGATAAGTTCACACATTTTCACCATTTTCCGTTTTTTTAGTTTTTCTATGATCAACTCCTAATTTTAGAGTTAACATTGTTTAAGGGTATTTTCTATCATTTATTATAAATCTATGTGTGTTAAAAGTGGTTTTATAACATACACCGCAAACCCATTAGATAGTACTTAGGGGGTGTTTGTTTTTTGTGAAAAGTACTTCTGGACCTCTTATGTCTTCCTCACGCAGACCACGCGCAGACATTTGAGTCTGCAGTTTGTTTGTTTTTTATAAGTGATTTCATTAAAAAAGGTCTTCTAGACCTCTTCCTCAAGCAGATGAGGACTCCCCTCTTCTAGACCTCTTCTCATCCTCTTCTTTCAAAACACTAGAACCTAGCACTTCCTCCTCTCATCCGACCACCACATCTCCCCTTCCCCACCCCCGGTTGCCCGACATTACCTCTCCTCCTCCGCCTTCACCGCCGACAACACATCTCCCCTCCGCTCCTGTAACTTCGTCGGCCCCTGCCTTCACCGCCAACAACATCCAGATTCCAGCCAACTAAGTTGACTTGTGAAGAAAATGGCCAGAGTTGATGCATCGGAATCGATTCACCCTTTCATTCCTAAAGATCTAATTTTACCGGATTATGCATCGGAATCAATTCACTCTCTCAATCCACCATTATCGGTGTTTATGGCTCTGCTTCCCTTCTAGTCGTTATCTTTGTTTGGATCCTCGCTGGTAATCAATTAATTATGATAGTTTCAATTAAATCCATATAGTAATCCGTATTCCACTGCTTAATTTCTTTCTTATACACGTGCATTTGCATTCTAATTTGTTGAAGTTATTTTGTATTCATATTTAATTGATTTTTTTATATATACCCAGTTGTTATATACTGTATAGCTCATAAGTTATGCTTAATTCTAGTAAATAAATGTCAGATCTTTGTATGTTAAGTTTTTTTTAGTCATAATTAGTGGTTTTGGATTGATTAATCTTTATACTTAATTCTAGTAAACAAATGTTAGATCTTTATATCATATGGGTTTGTTAAAAAACAAACAGCCTTCTTCTTGCAGACTGCAGAGGTTTGGTTCACCTCTTCAGCTACAGATGTCTGCAGATGTGGTCCGCAGACTGCAGACGTTTTACCTCTGAAAAAACAAACAGCACCTTAGTGTAATATAAATATATTTGTTCAAACTATGAGAAAAATATACACAGTACTTTGGTGAATAAATATTCACATTTTCACTAATTTTCCAACAAGAATCATACATAATACATAGCAATAGTTCCGTAAACCGGAAAAAAACATTTTTTTATGTTTTTAATAAGTTGCTTACATAGTTACATCCATAGATTGAGATTTGAAAAAAGAGGTGGCTTTGTGAGAAGTGTTTTAAGCCCTTAGATCTTGTAGTTAATGGTTGAGAGCAAGAAGGTCTTAAAATGTAAATTATATTACATTTTTTTTGACTAACTTTGGCTAGATTAGGGGTAATAGTGACTTTTTATATTCTATTGTTTAAATAAAGAAATTGACATCAACTTTAATGCACATGCAAGTTTCACCTATCTTTATTGAATATCAATAACTTTTTATACGTAACGTTTAAAAAAATACACCATAATAGCGAGCTTTTTTTTTAATCTTTCGTATGAGTACCATATTCTTATATTTATATAGGTAAAAAAAATTTGCTTATAGCATGACATGAAGCCTATTGGAATGCAGGTTTAAAACACTATACGAAGAACATATATTGGAATGCAGGTGTAAAACACCATGAATGCAGGTGTAAATGCAGGTTAAAACACCATGCGAAAAACATACGAAGAACACATACTGGACTACAGGTTTAAAACACCATGAATGCATGTTTAAAACACCATACGAAGAACACATACTGGACTGCAGGTTTAAAACACCATGACTACAGGTTTAAAACACCATGAACACAAGTTTAAAACGCCACATATAATGTGCAGTGCAATCATTCCAGATGCTAAAACACCATGACTGTATTACGATTCAAGTTGTGGTGTTTTTGGAATCTGAATAGTGTTTTATACTTCCAGAATAATCAAAATCATTCTAGATGTTAAAATACTATGATTGTATTGGATTCAAGCTGTGGTGTTTTCTGGCATTCGTATGGTGTTTCATACATGCGAATTAACAAAAATGTTGATATGAATTTTATGGATTAAACAATGGCTGACCAGAATTTGAATAATAAAAAGATAGCAAATATATTGTTTCCTAAAATCTCTAAAAACAGTTATGGAAAGATTTTGTTAGTTAAAATAAATGTTATTGAAATTACTCTATTACCCTTAATCTCTAATTTTAATTAAAGACACATGTCCTCACCATATTATTTCTTACACTTCTCACACATTTACCACTTTTTACAGGATCCTTAATCTATTGTGCCTAACTCAGGTTCCATATGAATATCCCAAACTATTTTAGGGCCTAAAACGAATTTCAGACTTTAGCTTTTAAAGCAAATTTAGCTAAGAACTCTTTTATAAGAGCATTTACAATGGATGAGTGGTTTTTAGTGGTTATGAGTGGAGGGAACGGAAAATATATTGAAATGTTACTGTTCTTTTGTAAATATATGGGAAACACTGTTCAACCCTTATATATTTTTTTATATATTTTTATAGGTGGTTGTGAGTTGAGAAAAGAGAAAATGTAACAACAAAGGTATAAAAATATTATTTAATTGAAAAGAAAAGAGAAAAATTGGTGATTTTTAGTGTAATTATATAGATATGGATAAAAAATCCATTGCGAATGCTCACTTAGGCCAAGAACTCAAAAAATGTCAGGTCAAGCGTATCCAACGCTCAATACTCATCTAAAGTATACCAAACATGCAAAATATCCTAAATTACTTTATGAGAAAAAAACCTCTTTATAATACTGTAATAATATTGTTTGATCCAGACCACCAGGCAGACTAACGTTTTTGAAGGCTCTAAATGAACTATAAAGTCGGGGCTCTCTTAAAAAACTTTTCAACATAAACCCTCTTCCTTTACCCTTTTGTAATAGTTGAATACTTGATAGTCCTAAAATAATACCAATCAACAATAGCAAATCACAAAATCAAGTCGCAAAATCACAAATATTAAATTATAAAACTGATTTTAAGGTTACTCAATCGCAAATCGCAATATATATATATATATATATATATATATATATATATATATATATATAGAGAGAGAGAGAGAGAGAGAGAGAGAGAGAGAGAAAGAGAAAGAAAGAGAGAGAGTGAGATTAGTAGATTACTAAAAAATAGTTGTTACATGGATAATCCTTGCGTCGCTTGCAATTAAGACTTTGAGTAAACAACGACGACGATTGACTACCCCTAATTTCTTCCCCAATCCTGTTTATGTTGGTTGCAGTTAGCAAGGTCGCGAGAAGTTAGGATTAGGAGTGGAGTGGAGGATGCGTTAAAGGTAGACGACGATGTTCAAGAAAAAAAAGGGATATACACCATTAATTCTTCAAGTTTTGAGTCTAGTCATTTTACTTTTTTGGGCCATTATATCTTTACTTATTTGTTTATGTTTTTATTTGTTTGTTTGTTCATTTACGTCAAATATGCCACACCCCCAAAAATACCACAAGCGGAAACTCCCGCGAGGCGTGTGACGTACCAGGATCTAGCCACTAATCATATTGAACCATAAATAAAATAAACTTTCATTAAACGAAATAGTATAATTCAAACACCAGTGTAGAAAATTAAACATGTTTCAACGGAAGCATAATAATTTACTCAATACGTTTAATTGAAAATGTCCGAAACAATGCAACAGCGAGAAGCGTTTCCAAATGTCGCGACCCATGACCACTCTAGCTTCCCAGACAGCAAGTTCCATGATAGTGTACCTAAGGACTTGCAAGCATGCAAAAAAGTGTATCAGACAACGCTGGTGAGTTCACAGTTTGCTTAACCGTTTGTTAACAAGTATTGACTTATGTTATGTTGATAATAACTCGATACCTCAGACGGCTCCTTTTTGCCCTTCTACAATGCTCTATCAAACATTGGTCATGATTTTAAAGTTATTAGTTCACGCCCGTCCTCTCAAGGTACGTCGTGAGGGTGCCAAAGCTAATAGCGCTATCAACTAATAATCCCATTGCCCTACAAGCAACTTGTTCGGTAGTATGATGGGACTTAAGTGATAGAAAGTGAGTGTATTATCCAACATCAACATTTACTGAAAACCGCCTCATATCCCCTACAAGGATATGGGTTTGTGAAAACTGCCTCATATCCCCTACGAGGATGTGGGTTTATGAAAACCCGTTTATTTGTTTTCCCGTTTGATTGTCCCCACCGGACGCATGCTTGTATTGAGAGAAGTGAACTCCCCTTTAGTTTTGCTCGGTATGTTAAGTTACCGTTTCAAGTTGGTCAACCAAACCCTACCGTGGTTACCATTATGATCAGTTTCACAATAAATTGAATCACGTATTTTCACAGATGGCACTAGCCGCAAAGATCACCGATTAACACATAGCAATTTCTCAAATCTCATACACATTATAAACTGTATAAAATTTTTATAACTGTTCTGTTTATTCACTAACAGCGTCTCCACGAAGAATCAATTCTTCGTGGGATGCTCTCACGGCGAAGAATCATGTTGGCGAAGAACCCCTCTTGGCGAAGAACCATACTTCGTCAAAAACAATTGCGACGAAGTACCTTGATTGTTCGTCACAGGCTTGTCGACGAAGAATCAATTCTTTGTCGACATGGGTACTTCGTGAGGGGGGGGGAATCTTCATCGCTGCACAACCATTTTCAAGATTTTCCTTTTTAACTATTCTCCGTAATTTCAACAAACATATCCTATATTCCCAAAACGGATCAAAAACATGATTTAATCAAGTATCATTCATGTTCATACAAACCCTAATCATATTCTAACTGTTTCATCGTCAACGCTTGCATTCAATCAGATTGGTTAACATGGTGTCCTTTCAAATCAACATTAGATCTGGTCATAATTCATAATCATCACATTCAACATTAAGTATACTTCTAGATTAATCATACAGTTTGTTGCAACGAAATATACATCGAGATCCCTATAACCCTAAATACTCATACAAAATCATCGCTACACGAAATCACGTATCAGGTATTATTCATATGAACAAGAACAAGACACTAACCGAGATACCGGATTGATTAGTTTGCTCGAGATGGGGGTCTTCGAGACCTAGTTTCCGTCACACAGTGAAGAGAGGAAAGAGAGCCTTAGGGTTTTGTGGGATTTGCAGTTACATAAAAACGAGAGGTTATACGCACATATAATGACAGCCATGCCCACTCTGGGCCACGAAGAAACCTGCACCGAGGGCCCTTTTGGCGAACAATACTCTCGACGAAGGTGAGGATACTTGAGCTTCATCTGATCCTCGCGTTCCCATGTGAACTCCGGTCCACGTCTTGAGTTCCAACATACTCTCACGATCGGGATTCGACTATGTTTACGGACCTTGACTTCCCGATCCATAATTTCGATGGGTTCTTCGACAAACTGCAATTTGTCGTCGATTTTCAGTTCTTGAAGTGGTACTAAAAGTGTTTCATCGGACAAACACTTCTTTAATTGCGAAACATGGAAGACATCATGAACGTTACCTAACTCAACAGGTAACTCGATCTTGTACGCCACTTTACCAATTCGTTCCAAAATCTTAAAAGGTCCGACATAACACGGATTAAGCTTGCCGCGTTTCCCAAAGCGTACCACACCCTTCCAGGGTGAGACCTTCAACATGACACGATCACCAACAGCGAACTCCAAAAGTTTCCTGCACTTATCAGCGTAACTTTTCTGGCGATCATGCGCTGCCGCCATACGATTTCTGATCTGTACAATCTTCTCAGAGGTTTCGAGCACAAGTTCTGGACCTGTGATTTGGCTGTCACCCACTTTAGCCCAACAGAGAGGAGATCGACATTTCCGTCCGTATAAAGCCTCGAACAGAGCTGCCTGAATACTGGTATGGTAACTGTTATAGTAGGAAAACTCCACCAAGGGTAAGTGTCTCTCCCAACCTTTACCAAAATCGATAACACATGCCCGAGCATGTCTTCTAATGTCTGGATGGTTCGCTCACTCTGACCATCCGTTTGAGGGTGATAGGCAGTGCTCATGCCAAGACGTGAGCCAAATGATTTGTGCATCGCTTGCCACAAATCGGATATGAAACGCAGATCACGATCAGAGATAATGGAGGTTGGCACCCCGTGCCTGGAAACTACTTCCTTCAGATAGATACCAGCCAACTGCTAGAACTTGTCAGTTTCTTTGATTGCGAAGGAGTGCGCAGATTTTGTGAGACGGTCAACAATCACCCAGATGGTATCGTTTCCGTTTTGAGTTCTTGGCAATCCAGTGACGAAATCCATAGCAATTTGCTCCCATTTCCACATAGGTATATCTGGTTGCTGAAGCAGACCAGAGGGTTTTTGATATTCCACCTTGACTTTCGCGCAAGTCAAACACTTTCTTACATAAGTCGCGATGTGGGCCTTCATCTTCGGCCACCAGTACAAAACTTTGAGGTCCTGATACATCTTATCCGAACCCGGATGAACAGAGTATCGAGACTTATACGCTTCGTCCATCACAAGCTCTCTAAGGTTTCCCAACAATGGAATCCATATTCGTTCCATGAAATAGTAAATACCGTCAGATCTCTCTACGAGTCGTTTCTCCATGCCCCTCAAATACTCAGCTTCAACGTTTTCCCCTTTCAACGCTTCAGTTTGAGCAGAACGAATCTAGTCAGGTAAATTAGAATGGATGGTGAGCTGCAAGGCGTGGACACGTTTGGGTTTCGTTTCCTTTCCTTTCGACTAAGGGCATCAGCTACAACGTTAGCTTTGCCTGGATGATAGTTGATGGCACAATCGTAGTCATTTAAGAGTTCCACCGAGCGACGCTGTCGCATGTTTAACTCCTTTTGGTCGAAGATGTGCTAGAGGCTCCTGTGATCGGTATAAATAGTGCATTTGGTACCGTACAAGTAATGCCTCCAGATTTTTAATGCAAAAATCACACCTCCTAGCTCCAGGTCGTGGGTCATGTAATTCTTTTCATGAACTTTCAACTGCCGAGAAGCATATGCTATCACCTTCTCGCGTTGCATCAGCACGCAACCGACACCCTGAATGGAAGCATCACAATACACTACGAAATCTTCGGTACCCTCAGTTAAGGACAAGATTGGTGCGCTGTAGAGTTTTTGCTTCACGAGTTGGAAGGCATCCTTCTGCTTCGTTCCCCAAGAATATACAACGCCTTTCTGTGTTAATGCGGTGAGAGGTTGTGTCACGGCCCTCGACCCAGTTTGACCCGTTTCAGGAGCCGCGGGACAGAAATCCCGTGATATTTATTTAATTGAGTTTAACAGCGGAAGTTTGTCATCAGGATCGTTGTAAAGCTAAAAACTTTTCCCGATTATTTTATTTCACAATTCGGGATAAAATCTCGGTAATTTACAATAATATGATTTTACTGATTAATCCTTATTTTTAGAAAACATATTTCTCTATTTTATAATGAGCCACTTTCTTAAGCTTGAAATGCTCCCCAGCACTTTTCCTGAATTACAATAGATCACCTGAAACATGTTTGAAAAAGGTTTTGTCAGCGGGAAATACTGAGTGAATCATTTAGTTTACTAAAATGACTTGTTTATTATAATTTACAGTATTAAGAGTTTTTAAATATGTTTCTGATATCTACCAACTACCCACAGTATTTGTCACTCGACCGGATCTGTGACTGTGGTCATATCACCATTGGCTGCCCCAATGAATGACGTATATCACTTAATTTTAGGTTCGCCCACCTAATGTGATTAAAACAGTATTAATGTGCACAATACCCCACATACCGGCTGTAATTTGGTGATTACATAAACTTAATCACTGTAATTATAATTCTGAAAATAATTTGGAGTATTGTAAAACAGTTGATAAAAAGAGAATGACTCACATTGCAGATTTAACACGGACAGAATATGGTTTAGCCTTGTTAACCTAATTTAAATAATAATGCACACAAAACCGGGTTAGTGATCAATACAGCATTTACGATAACTCACGAGATCAAATTCTCACAACGAACGACAAAGTGCAATACTTAAACATCCATCGATTTAACGACGAACGACATTGTATAACCCTATGTGGGCGACACTTAAACATCCATTGGATATATTGATCAGTCGGAAAATGAATCGTAATAGTGATCGAGTTATTACCCTGTTTTGCGGCAGCACTTCGTGATCAGTGTGTGTTTAATTGTATTATTTTGCCTCTAATTTGACGTACACAGAAGCTTTGTGCGTCGTTTCAACTTCTGAAAGCAAGTGCCAATGTCTGCTATTTATAGTGATTTTTGGGATACGCTTACGGACCGTATGCCATTTCCCCTTACGGTCCGTAAGGGAAGCAGTCTAATTATATAGGCTAGCTGGGTTCGGGACTAGCTTGCATGACTCAACTATAAAACGAATTTCAAATTGGACAACGAATTTTATGGATAATTATCACTAGGGTTTAACCCCCCTGAGTTTTAGGGGCCCTGATCCTAATTCCAATTGTTCTGAAAATTTTAGGGTTAGTGCAGAATTACTTGGGTGTCTCAATTAGGGTTTTCTTATTGACTAATTATCATCCTAATTATGGATTTTAATGAGAGTTGTTACATCCTCCCCACCTTAAGAAAAATCTCATCCTCGAGATTCATTGAAATATAATGAGGGTATTTCCGCTTCATTTCTGATTCCAGCTCCCAAGTATATTCTGGTCCCCTCTTCGAATCCCATTTGACTTTGACTAGCACTAGTCACTTGTGTTTAAGAAACTTGACCTTCCGGTCTTCTATTTGTAAGGGTTTCTCTATGAATTTCAGCTTTTCATTTACCTCCACATCTTGAAGAGGTACTACCAGGGATTCATCTGATAGACATTTCTTGAGATTGGATACATGAAATACATCATGTACTCCAGCTAGTTCTTCTGGTAGTTGTAAGCGATAAGCTACTGGTCCTATTCGTTGGATCACTGGGAATGGTCCAACATATCTTGGACTCAGTTTTCCTTTCTTACCGAATCGTACTACTCCTTTCCAAGGAGATACTTTCAAAAGTACTTTGTCTCCTATCTGGAACTCTAGTGGCTTGCGGCGATTGTCTGCATAGCTTTTCTGACGATCTCTGGCTGTTTTCAATCTTTCCTTGATTTGAGTTATCTTGTCTGTGGTTTCTTGCACGATTTCTGGACCTGATAATTGACTTTCTCCTATTTCTGCCCAACATACGGGAGTTCTGCACTTGCGTCCATACAGTGCTTCGAATGGAGCGGCTTCGATGCTTGAGTGATAACTATTGTTATAGGAGAATTCGATTAATGGTAAATGGTTATCCCAATTACCACCAAAGTCAATTACACATGCTCGGAGCATGTCTTCTAGAGTTTGGATCGTCCTTTCACTTTGCCCGTCTGTTTGTGGATGATATGCAGTGCTTAGATTGAGTCGGGTTCCCATTGCTTCTTGGAAGCTTGTCCAGAAACGGGAAGTGAAACGACTATCTCTATCCGATACAATGGAGAGTGGGACTCCATGTAAGGATACTACTTCATCCACATACAACTTGGCTAACCTTTCCATGCTAAAGGTTTCTTTCATAGGTAGAAAATGAGCAGATTTGGTTAATCGATCCACAATTACCCAAATAGCATCATTACCTTTTCTAGTTTTGGGTAACTTAGTAACAAAGTCCATTGTTATGAGTTCCCATTTCCATACAGGCATTTCTAACTGTTGTAGTAGTCCTGAAGGTTTCTGGTGTTCGGCTTTAACTTGTGAACAAGTTAGACACTTAGATACGTATTCGGCTATATCCTTTTTCATTCCTATCCACCAGAAATTCTTTCTTAAATCTTGGTACATCTTATTGTTTCCTGGATGTACAGTATACCTAGATTTATGAGCTTCCTCTAAAATCTTTGATCTTAAATTTCCCTGTTCAGGTTGTATAAATCCTTTGCTTAGTAATTCATCTAATTGCTTCTTCAATTCTAGCATTTCGGTAGGAGGCAATCGATAAGGTGCCTTGGCTATCGGTGTAGTTCCTTGAATTAGATGAATTCTAAATTCTACCTCCCTATCTGGTAGTAACCCAGGTAAATCTTCCGGGAATATATCTGGGTATTCTGAGACTACAGGAATTTCCTTAAGTTCTTTACCTTTAGTACTAATGATTACTGAAATCATATATACTATTCCTTGTTTTCGTTCATAATTAGCAACTTTCATTACTGATATGAACTTCAGTGGCTTTCGAGGTTTATCTCCTGTAATCATGATTACTTCTCCAATAGGTGATTGAATTTCTATAGAGTTTTTATCACAAATGATTTGAGCATGGTTGGCTATTAACCAATCCATTCCTAACACAACATCAAATTCAGCTAATTTCATAGGTAATAGGTTTGCAGCAAATTTATAACCTAAAAGTTCTATTTCTACTTTTTGCAAAACCTGATTGATTTTAACTGAATTCCCATCTGCAGTTTCGACTGTAAAAATCTGCCTAATGGTAGTTAAGGGTAACTTAAGAGCTTGGCAGAATGAAGTATTTATAAAACTTTGGTTTGCACCAGAGTCAAATAAGACTTTTGCATAAACGTCGTGAACTAAAAACGTACCGGCTATCACATCCAGGATGAGCTCTGCTTCTTGAGTGGTTAGCTGGAATGCTCTGGCATTCTTCTTAGTAGCTCCTTCGGTCGCCTTGGTTTTGTTGTCCACTGGTTTGACTAACTTAGGACATTCTGTTTTGAAATGTCCGGCTTCTCCATAATTGTAACAAATTATGGATTTCTTTCTGCAGTTTTCTTCACGATGTCCTATCGTTTTGCAAAAATTGCAAATTTTATTACATTTTCCAAAATGTTTCTTTTTGCAAATTTTGCAGAATGGCAAAGTTGA
The DNA here is from genome assembly GCF_002127325.2 of Helianthus annuus. Taxonomy (NCBI): domain Eukaryota; kingdom Viridiplantae; phylum Streptophyta; class Magnoliopsida; order Asterales; family Asteraceae; genus Helianthus; species Helianthus annuus. Next base: position 143,190,614 of record NC_035448.2, read on the forward strand.
AGATTGCCCTGCTCCTCTTTTTTTGAAACTACTATTACCCACCCTAAATCCTTGGGTAATTTTCTGAGCTAGTTCCTTCTTCCTGTCTTCATCTCTTGTACGTATCAATTCATCAGTCAGAGTGTTAGCTAGTTCTACAGCATCGTCAATAGTGCGAGGTCTCGCAGCCTTAACGATATTGCGAATTTCGCTAATTAATCCCCAAATATAGCGAGAAATGAGTACCGGTTCTGGCGAAGCCAGTGTTGGTACCACTCTAGCATATTCAAAGAATGTCGAAGTATAACCACGACAATCCATACCTATCATCCGATGATTTAGGAACTTATTTGCCATTTGTTCTTTTTCATACTCATGACAGAATTTTCTTTCTACAAGATTCTTAAATTCTTCCCAAGTCATAGCATAAGCCCTATTTCTTCCTTTAGCTTGTAACACAGTGTTCCACCATTCGAGTGCTCCTTCTTTAAACAGATTTGATGCGTACATGACCTGATCATCTTTGGCACACTTACTTATTGCAATTACTGCTTCGGTTTTCTCTAACCAACGCAGTGATGCAGTTACCCCTTCATTGCCTGCAAATTCAGTGGGTTTACAAGCAAGGAATTCTTTGAAAGTGCAACCAGGTGTTGCAGCTTTCAGTTTCTTAGGGAGCGGTGTGTGCTGGGATTCATTGTCATGATTAACATGATTATTGCCCCCGTTTATACTATTACTGAAGTTATCTTCAGAAGTACGTTTACTAGGAACGATATGTTGCGGTTCGATTGGACTTTTTACACCAGCAACGAATGCTGGAATAGCATTGGCTATCCCTTGAGCAACAATATTTTCAATATCTTGTCTAGTCATATATTGATCCCCTGGATGTTGCTCCGACTAATTAACCTCATTTATCGGTTCATTACCAATATTTGCCATCTGATAATATATATATAATTTTTATTAGTATTTGATAAATAGCAATTATACACAAACAATCAGACAATTTACAATACACGTATAGTCAAAACTATCGATTTCTCGATTTCATTTTATATCGGTTATAGTATGCATCAATACACACCAATATTTTACAAAGTTTTATTCGTAGTTATGTTACAGACTGATTTCACTATTTCTTTTACTATTACACAACTATAGTTTTACCACCCTCCTATCTCTCGCCACTTGTCGTCTTAAAAACGAAGTTCCCTTTCATCATACTTCCAGGCAATTTGTCCCCCTATCTCCCTGATTCTATTTCCTGCATCCATCAATTCTTCACCATAATGGCGAAGTTCTGCCATATTTTCGTTACTCATTGGTGGATTAGGTAGGGGTTCTGGATCGAATTGTGGAAGAAAGGAATAAGGGTCGTTGACAATATTTTGAAATTGCCAATCATTCGTCCACCATTCGTCCATTTCTACAGGTTGAGAGTGGACTATTGGTTCCGGGATTGCTGATTCAAAATTCATAGGGAGTGGATTTTCACTAGGATAGGTAAAAACATTCGTATTGACAGGTTGAATAGTCTCACAGCTTGCCAATAGGAAATCTATTTCCTCCTGAAAAATTATTCCCTGGTTTTGGTTGGAGCTCTCTCCTATTTCTATCTGAGTTGGTCTAGAACCTTGTCCTACTTCCATTTCTATTTCCTTAGAATATTCCTCAAACTGTATTTCCATTTGCCTAGAATCTTTCTTGACTTCACTTTCCATCTCTTGCTGTTTAGTACTTTCTTTGATTACAATTTCTTTTCCTTTTTCTAAAGGGTTGTTTATTTTAGGAAGTTTTGTGGCTGGCTTTTTCCTTCGGATACGACTACCCCATACATAATTCTTTCTTTTCTTTCGTTTTGGCTTTGTCAAAGGTGGAGCATTGAATTCTACAGGTTGTTCCACATCAGCAACGTATCCAGTAAAATCTTTGGAAACTTCTACATTCACCGGGTAAAGATCGAGGTTCTGAAAGGCTTCAGATATCTCATTCATGCTGTGTAGCATATATGCAAAATGCACAAAAATACTAAGTTAAAACTTTGGAACAAAGTTTAACAAATAAACATTGAAGTTTTATTGCACACTATTTGTACAAAATAACAGGAAAGAACACACTCGGATTTATTTGTTTATTTACTGGGAAGTGCTATTACTAGACTTAGGGTTTTTAAAGATCTGCATGTTCTGCTACTGTAGCTAGCATATACAAATTTGCCCATTTCTCATCTAGCTTGTCTTCCCAAGGTAATTTATTGATTAATTCCTGGGTTTCCTTTTTAATCCTCTTTTCTCGGATTTGCTCTTTACTTTTCTTAATAATCATACTCCTTTTTCTAGGAGAAAACGGTTTCTCATATTGTGTTTTTCGCACAAATATTCCTTCTTCAGGAATTGTAGGGAGTTTTGAAGATTTATTTTGGGATGATCTTCCCTCTTCGTAGACTGACCTATCTAATTTAAGATAGATATTTTGCAGCTTTTGCTTACCCATACTGTAACTAACACATAGTCAGTTTAATATAACACATAATCACATAAATAGTAATCAGGAAAAATTAAGTATCTCTAAATACTTAATTAGCTTAACTCAGTGGCTCTGATACCACCTCATTTCTGTCACGGCCCCCGACCCGGTTTGACCCGTTTCAGGAGCCGCGGGACAGAAATCTCGTGATATTTATTTAATTGAGTTTAACAGCGGAAGTTTATCATCAGGATCGTTGTAAAGCTAAAAACTTTTCCCGATTATTTTATTTCACAATTCGGGATAAAATCCCGGTAATTTACAATAATATGATTTTACTGATTAATCCTTATTTTTAGAAAACATATTTCTCTATTTTATATTGAGCCACTTTCTTAAGCTTGAAATGCTCCCCAGCACTTTTCCTGAATTACAATAGATCACCTGAAACATGTTTGAAAAAGGTTTTGTCAGCGGGAAATACTAAGTGAATCATTTAGTTTACTAAAATGACTCGTTTATTACAATTTACAGTATTAAGAGTTTTTACATATGTTTCTGATATCTACCAACTACCCACACTATTTGTCACTCGACCGGATCTGTGACTGTGGTCATATCACCATTGGCTGCCCCAATGAATGACGTATATCACTTAATTTTAGGTTCGCCCACCTAATGTGATTAAAACAGTAGTAATGTGCACAATACCCCACATACCGGCTGTAATTTGGTGATTACATAAACTTAATCACTGTAGTTATAATTCTGAAAATAATTTGGAGTATTGTAAAACAGTTGATAAAAAGAGAATGACTCACATTGCAGATTTAACACGGACAGAATATGGTTTAGCCTTGTTAACCTAATTTAAATAATAATGCACACAAAACCGGGTTAGTGATCAATACAGCATTTACGATAACTCACGAGATCAAATTCTCACAACGAACGACAAAGTGCAATACTTAAACATCCATCGATTTAACGACGAACGACAAAGTATAAACCTATGTGGGCGGCACTTAAACATCCATTGGATATATTGATCAGTCGGAAAATGAATCGTAATAGCGATCGAGTTATTACCCTGTTTTGCGGCAGCACTTCGTGATCAGTGTGTGTTTAATTGTATTATTTTGCCTCTAATTTGACGTACACATAAGCTTTGTGCGTCGTTTCAACTTCTGAAAGCAAGTGCCAATGTCTGCTATTTATAGTGATTTTTGGGATACGCTTACGGACCGTATGCCATTTCCCCTTACGGTTCGTAAGGGAAGCACTCTAATTATATAGGCTAGCTGGGTTCGGGACTAGCTTGCATGACTCAACTATAAAACGAATTTCAAATTGGACAACGAATTTTATGGATAATTATCACTAGGGTTTAACCCCCCCTGAGTTTTAGGGGCCCTGATCCTAATTCCAATTGTTCTGAAAATTTTAGGGTTAGTGCAGAATTACTTGGGTGTCTCAATTAGGGTTTTCTTATTGACTAATTATCATCCTAATTATGGATTTTAATGAGAGTTTTTACAGGTTGAGCAACCTTTGAGAAGTCTTTAATAAATCTACGATAGTACCCAGCGAGACCAAGAAATTGTCGCACCTCCGAAGGATTCTTCGGTGCCGCCCAATTTCTGATAGCATCAATCTTAGCAGGATCCACGTGTATCCCCATGTCGTTAACAATGTGGCCAAGGAAGTGTACCTCTCGAATCCAGAAGTCACACTTAGAAAACTTCGCGTAGAGTTGCTCTTTTCTCAAGAGTTCCAAGATAAGACGCAAGTGTCGCTCGTGGTCCTCCTTGCTCTTAGAATAGATCAAAATGTCATCGATAAACACAATGATGAAGTCGTCCAGATACGGTTTGCACACACAATTCATGAGGTCCATGAATACCGCAGGTGCGTTCGTCAACCCGGATGGCATAACCAGAAACTCATGATGGCCATACCGCGTTCAAAAAGTTGTTTTTGGAACATCCTCCTCTCGGACTCTCACCTGATGATAACCCGATCTTAGATCAATCTTCGAGTAGAAGCTCGACCCTTGCAATTGGTCGAACAGGACGTCAATGCGAGGTAAAGGATAACGGTTCTTGACTGTCACCTTGTTGAGTTCACGATAATCTATACACATACGATAGGATCCGTCTTTCTTCTTCACGAATAGGACCGGGTTCCCCAAGGCGAGGAACTGGGTCGGATAAAACCTCTATCCAACAATTCGTGGAGTTGGTTAGACAGTTCTTGCAACTCTCCAGGTGCAAGACGATAAGGTGCATGAGCAATTAGAGCTGCTCCTGGTGTAAGATCAATTTGAAATTCAACCTGATGGTGTGGATGTAAACCTGGAAGTTCCTCAGGAAAAACATCAGGAAACTCACGAACAATAGGTAGATTTTCGATTTTCTTTTCTTCAGACAAAGTGTCAGTAACAAGTGCTAAAATAGCAGGGTAGCCCTTTCGTAAACACTTCTGGGCTTTCATGGATGAAATATGCTGACGGCTGCACCACTTCGATGACCCTGGACAGATAACGATTCCCCACTAGGGAGAGGTATACGCACGATTTTCTCCTTTCAAATTATATCGGCTCGGTGTTTTGACAACCAATCCATACCAACAACTATATCAAAGCTAACAAGAGTGACGGGAAGAAGGTCACTGTGGAACACTTGACCCAGAAGATCGAGTTTACACGCTGGAAGTACATATGAGGCTTCTACTGACTTACCATCAGCCAGGTCCATCACGTTTTTGATTTCTAGAGGTGTTGGAGTTAACTCTAACTGACGACAGAACCCCAAAGACACATAACTCCAGTCGACACCAGAGTCAAATAATACAGAAGCGAAAATACTGTTGACAGAGAACGTACCAGTCACGACGTTGCCCTCATTCCTTGCATCACCTGCCCCTATAGTAAATGCTCTCCCGCGAGCGCCATTCCCACCGTTATTCCTATTGTTGTTGTTTCCTGCATTGTTGTTTTTGTTCTAGCGATTACCCCCATTGTTATTGTTGGCATTCTGATTCAATTGTGGGCAATCCTTCTTGAAGTGCCCTTCGTTGCCGCATTGGTAACATCCCTTTTGATTTCCCCGATTCTGCTGGGGTGGCTGTCTTTGTTGATGATGTTGGGGCTGTTGCTGTTGTTGCTTGGGATACGGAGCTCTATAATCTTTCGCCATGTGACCCACCTTGTCACACCTTTGACATGCTCGGTTACACGAGCCATAATGGTGAAAACCACAGTTATTGCACTTCGGCTGTTTCCCCGCATAAGAGCCCGAAGTTTGACTGTTGTTCTGATTCTGGTTGACAGAGGATGACTGACTGAAGCTGCGCGTGTTGTTATTGTCAGGCTTCTTTTGCGATTGATTCGAGTTGGTTACCTTATCTGCGTCATTCCACTTACGCTTGTTGTCGGTGGTGGGGGTAGCAGTAGCAGCAGTAGTAGTAGTAGCAACACGTGGTGGCAGCGAGCCACACTCCACCTCCTGATCAGTGATCTTGTGAGCCAGTCTGATAATTCGTGGTAGGTTGTTGAGATTTGCTGCAGTGACTAATCCCTTAACTTGTGGTGCCAATCCCTTAATGTAAAGTTCGATCCTGCGGGGTGGTGGTCAAAATAGGTTAGGACACATGTTTGCCAGCTCGTGAGACCGTTTCGTATAAGCCTCGATCTCAGACCCCTCCATCTTCAAGTTATAGTACTCGTTTTCCAACTTTTGAATTTCATCCCGAGGGCAGTACTCTTCCCGAATCAGCTCTTTGAAATCATCCCAAGTAGCCGCGTTTGCCATTTCAATGCCCTGCATCTACATCTGAGCATTACACCAAGTCAAAGCACAATCCTCCAAGGTACCCGAAGCAAACTTCACCCTGTCCCCAGCTGGACAGTTACACATAGCAAAGACGGATTCGACTTTCTCAAACCAACGGAGCAGTCCCACAGGACCTTCAGCTCCACTGAAAGTTTGAGGCTTGCAATCCATGAACGTTTTGAATGTACACACAGGTGGATTGTTCTGGTTTTGGTTCACAGCTTGACCTAAAACAAGAGAAAACACGCTCAAATGAGAGTCGAGTAAAATAACTAAGGATTATGCTTGGTCCGGTATGTATAATACCAGCTTGCTGAGCTGCCAATGCCTCAGCCACGCGTGTGTTAATCAGGTCACTCAACTCTGCTTGAGTCATGACGATGTTGCCACGTACACCGTTACGTCCGCCACGTCCGCTCATGATTCTATATAAGAAAAGAGTGGAAAGGATGAGAATTGTAATCAAGTAGGAGTCGACCATTACTACGACTTCTAGGAATTGAAGAAGCTCTAATATTATACAGATAGTGGAACAGAACCCTTTTCATACTTATTAAGCCTCACTGGGATTCACATGCACCTCACATCATTATTATGTGTGCACCCATAATAATAAGGAAATTTGCATGCTTATCTCAAGGCCTCTTAACTCGCGCTAAAAGGTTCCCTACACTCAAATAACAAAATGAGGGATATTACAAAACTAGGAATCACAAAATTCGAAGGGTAGTGGCACACTATCAAGCATCACTAAAACATGCAGCACAGGTAATCACATCATGATATCTGGTATGTAGTTTCATGCAAGTCGTGGGTGTGTGGCTACTAGGTAAGTAACGCATAAAGTAAACAGAGGACGAACCTTGCGATCTGGAGCTGAGTGCCATGGTCGTTTTCGATACTGTTTGGTTATAGTCTGGTTTTATGAAAACGTTTTAAAACCTAGTTCACTATAACTAGTGGCTCTGATACCAAACTGTCACACCCCCAAAAATACCACAAGCGGAAACTCCCGCGAGGCGTGTGACATACCAGGATCTAGCCACTAATCATATTGAACCATAAATAAAATAAACTTTCCATTAAACGAAATAGTATAATTCAAACACCAGTGTAGAAAATTAAACATGTTTCAGCGGAAGCATAATAATTTATTCAATACGTTTAATTGAAAATGTCCAAAACAATGCAACAGTGAGAAGCGTTTCCAAATGTCGCGACCCATGACCACTCTAGCTTCCCAGACAGCAAGTTCCACGATAGTGTACATAAGGACCTGCAAGCATGCAGAAAAGTGTATCAGACAACGCTGGTGAGTTCACAATTTGCTTAACCGTTTGTTAATAAGTATTGACTTATGTTATGTTGATAATAACTCGATACCGCAGACGGCTCCTTTTTGCCATTCTCCAATGCCCTATCAAACATTGGTCATGATTTTAAAGTTATTAGTTCACGCCCGTCCTCTCCAGGTACGTCGTGAGGGTGCCAAACCTAATAGCTCTATCAACTAATAACCCCGTTGCCCTACAAGCAACTTGTTCGATAGTATGATGGGACTTAAGTGATAGAAAGTGAGTGTATTATCTAACATCAACATTTACTGAAAACCGCCTCATATCCCCTACAAGGATATGGGTTTGTGAAAACTGCCTCACAGCACCTACGAGGATTTGGGTTTATGAAAACCCGTTTATTTGTTTGCCCGTTTGATTGTCCCTACCAGACGCATGTATTGAGAGAAGTGAACTCCCCTTTAGTTTTGCTCGGTATGTTAAGTTACCCGTTCCAAGTTGGTCAACCAAACCCTACCGTGGTTACCATTATGATCAGTTTCACAATAAATTGAATCACCTATTTTCACAGATGGCACTAGCCGCAAAGATCACCGATTAACACATAGCAATTTCTCAAATCTCATACACATTATAAACTGTATAAAACTTTTATAACTGTTCTTTTTGTTCACTAACAGCTCTCCACAAAGAATCAATTCTGCGTGGGATGCTCTCACGGCGAAGAATCATGTTGGCGAAGAACCATACTTCGTCAAAAACGATTGCGACGAAGTACCTTGATTGTTCGTCACAGGCTTGTCGATGAAGTATCAATTCTTCGTCGACATGGGTACTTCGGGGGGGGGGGGATCTTCATCGCTGCACTAACAGTTTCAAGATTTTCCTTTTTAACTATTCTCCGTAATTTCAACAAACATATGCTGTATTCCCAAAACGGATCAAACACATGATTTAATCAAGTATCATTCATGTTCATACAAACCCTAATCATATTCTAAGTTATGAAGTTATGAAACATAAACTATTCTTAAGTTTTCATTAAACAACCACACATAACAATACTTCAATTATTCATATATCATGCACGAGTTACAACATTAAACAAATTATGAAAACAGAATTGTGAACAAGTGATGCGTGGAGGGAAGATCTTGAAATCTCGGGTTGTCACAAAATAAACATATAATATATAAAAAGAAATAAAAATTATGGTCCCTATTTTTTGAGGGCCCTAAGCATTTACCTGCTTTGCTGAAGCTATTGAGCCGACCCTTATCAAGACTTATTCTGGCTTCTTATTCAACACCACTTTTTCTCCCACTAAGCATAAAAGGGTGTTTCAGGACAAGATTAAATTTTCTTTAACAAGAAATGAAAAGAAAGATCATGTTGTTTCAACTACCAATTAACAACAGGCAATTGTTAATGCTTGAAACAAGTCATCTTGATTTAACCATTTGGGAAAAAAGGTGTCCCGGAAGAAACATTCACATACTAAAATAAGAAGGTGATTATTTGTATATTTTTTCAAGCAAAGTCAACATTTTTATAAATTAATTTCATTGATTACACGTTTTCTATAACATAGTGTCGGATATTCAACCTTAAAATCCCATGTTCTCTATAACATAGTGTCGGAACTCGGATATTCGACCTTGAAATCCCATGTTAAGGTGGTTAACCATGTTTGTCATCGAACCGGTCGTCTTCTATCGCTCGGGCCAGTTTTAAAAATCGCTTGGCGTCATAAATTGCTCAAAATTACACACACACACCTAACTAGGGGTGACCATAGGCCGGTTATGGCCCAAAACATAACCATAACCGAGATATTAGTTAATGGATAACCATCACCATAACTGACTAGTTATGACATTTTTGTTTAATCTGTTTTAAAGGTTATATCGGGTCACTTATGGTGGATTAACCATGAATTTGGGCTAGCTAAAAGTAGCTCAAAACAATATAATTAGACATTATTTTGGCTTAAAAGTTTGGGCTACAAATTTTATTGACCATCAAATAAATTGTCATTAAACATTTATATATATATATATATATATATATATATATTGTATATTACATAACATTAAAGAGTAATATATATATATATATATATATATATATATATATATATATATATATATATATATATATATATATATATATATATATATATATATATATATTGTATATTACATAACATTAAAGAGTAATACATAATCTATAATATTAAAAAATACATATAGTCGGTTGAGTTTTGGTAGGTATGGAAACCTTGTTAACCATAAACGATCCACTATTGTAGGTTTTCAGAAAATCATCATTAAACCGATCCATCGGTTTCTCTGGTATGTTTCGGTTATACCGGTTCAGTTTCATTGGTTAACCTGGTTATGTGCTGGTTAATTCAGTTCTTTTTACACCCATACACCTAACAAATAAGTAATTGCTAGGGTCATGTGTCATCATATAGTGAGGCTATTTTTTCCCGCTTCTCATATTTCACTCAGTCGTATTGTATCACTTATTTTTGTAAATATATCTTACCTCAAAAATATCATTTTGTAATTCTTAAATATTTGTTACTAAACTATTTAATATTTTTTTTTAATTCAACCAGTGTAATACACAAGTTTCTAACCTAATATTTAAAATATAATACGTTCTTGTGTCAATTTGCATTGTTAACAAAATATTATGACGCAAATGAATTAGTAAATGGGATTTTGGAAGAAAAAAATTGAAATGCCGGTTCAACCACCAATCGGGTTTGCTAAATGGTCTGGCAGAAACACAAATGAAGCCAGTTCAAAAGTATTTAACCAGACCGTTCTGATTCTAATATCAGTGTAAATATCTATAAACATCATATAAATATAAATAAATTTATAATGTTATATTTGCTTTTTTAGTAGGTCCAATGGTAAAAAAAAAACAAAAAAAAATAAAAAAAAAAAAAAAACCTTTATGTCAAAACTCTAGCGGGTCAAATTGTGAAAACCAAAACATAAATAAGAATAAAAATCTAAATTCCTTTTTTGGGGTCAATTCATCTTCTTGACACAGACTCAACCTTAGCGGGACCTAACTCCATTAACACACCATCAAACTCTAGATTCAACTAAATCATCATATATACAACTAACATGCAATAACTTACGTTGATCAAACGGTTTTAAACCCGCCCCATCAAAGGTACTAATCTGTTCCATCACCATCCTAACAATTTGGGGTGTTTAAAATTTGATTTAAATTCAACAAATTTTGGAATTCAACTCGATTCGAATTCAATTATCATGGTTTGAAATCGGTTTTTAAAAATTCGATTTCAGTTCAATTTGTATCCGAGTCCAGTAGTCGAATACAAATGTATGATATTCATTTCGATTCGAAATTCGAATTCAATTTATACATATTTTTTAATACACACACACACACACGCACATATATATATATATATATATATATATATATATATATATAGGGAGAAGATCATGCGAGAACCACCTCTTATTGTGAGAACCGCGAAAACCAATGTGAACACACCAAAAATGCCTAAAAATAGCTAAAAATCACACAAAAATTTTTTTTTTGAATTTTTTAATATTTAAAAAAAAAATTTTTTTTTTGGATTCTAAAAGTAGCGATTTTAACATAAAAAATATTAAAAAACTTAAAAAAAAAATTTAGATTTTTTTTAGATTTTTTTAGGTTTTTTGGGGGTTTAGTTTTTAGCATTTTAGCTGGGGGGGGGGGGGGAGAGGTTTAGGTTTTTGGGGGGTGGGGGGAGGGGGGTTTAGGTTTTTTTTTTTTTGGGGGGGGGGGGGGGTTAAGTTTTTTTAAGGTTTTTTTTAGCATTTAGCTTGGGGGGGGGTTAGGTCTTTTGGGGGGGGGGGGGGGTGGGGGGGTTTAGGTTTTTTTTTGGGGGGGGGGGAGGGTGGGGGTTAGGTTTTTTTAGCTATTTTAGGTTGTGTTTACATTGGTTCTCAAGGTTCTCACAATAAGGGTGGTTCTCGCATGAGCCCCTCCCTATATATATATATAGGGTAAGGTTCATGCGAGAACCACCTTTATTGCGAGAACCGCGAGAACTAATGTGAAAACAACCTAAAAAAACCTAACCCCCCCCCCCAAAAAAAAAAAAAAAAAAAACCTAAACCCCCCCCCCTCCTAAGCTAAAATGCTAAAAACTAAACCCCCAAAAAACCTAAAAAAATATAAATTTTTTTAAAATATTTTTTATGTTAAAATCGCTACTTTTAGGAGCCAATTTTTTTTTGGCTACTAAAAGTAGCGATTTTTTTATAAAAAATATTAAAAAAAAAGCTTTTGTGTGTTTTTTAGCTATTTTTAGGCATTTTTTGTTGCGTTCACATTGGTTCTTGCGGTTCTCGCAATAAAGGGTGGTTCCTAACGGATCTTTGTCCTATATATATATATATATATCTATCCTATATATATATATATATATATATATATATATAGGCCGGTTAACGTACAATAGAACTTATCGTGCATTACGTACGCGATAACCCCGCCGTCAGATCTTCATCTCCCATGCGATTTCATACCACCATGCGAATTGTACGAACTGTGCGAATTCAATCTTCCACATGCGATTTTCTCCATCTACACAACTCATGCCATTTTTCACATTACCCCATGCTAACCATTTTTTCACATGCGATATTCAATCTTCCACATGCGATTCTACACACCCCATGCCATTTTTCACATTACCCCATGCTGCCATTTTTTCACATGCGATATTCAATCTTCCACATGCGATTCTACACACCCCATGCCATTTTTCACACTACCCCATGCTGCCATTTTTTCACATGCGATATTCAATCTTCCACATGCGATTTTGTCCATCTACACACCCCATGTCATTTTTCACACTACCCCATGCTAACCATTTTTTCATATGCGATATGTATTGAATTCGCACCAGATCCGCACCTGATCGAACGGCTGGGATGATCGCGTACGTATCGTACGATAAGCGCATTTGTATTTTACACTTTACGTATATATATATATATATAGGATAATGCTAGGGAGAAAACCCTCTATTTTGAGAAAACTTTGGAAACCCATAACAAGGCCTACAATCAGCCACATATACACAGACAACTTGACTATACTTTTTGCTTTTGAGGGTATAATTGTAACTTTACATTTAACCTTCCAACCCAAAAGATCTTATCCCCGTTGGATTTGACAACTCTAATTAATGCATCTCACATCATTGTACAACCACAATTTCTTTTAGCTTATTTATTTTAAAAGGGGAATTTTTCAAATCCTCTTCATCTTCTTAAACAAGATCTTTAGTACAAGATCCACCATTAATGTACCATGGAGCCTCCACCAACAATGCTTAAATTAATGTTACCAGAGTTTGGCATCGAGTTTGACAACGACAATGAAGAAAATGTTTCAGGTTTGTACAACGATTATGTCGTTGATGTTGTTATTTTCATAAAAGAAATCAAAGAATCAAGATGCTGTCAAAATATTTTCATTTTGGTTTTAGTTTCCTTTCAATAATAAGTTGGTTTTGATAATTAATTGTCATTTACTTTGATTTTCGTTCTTCACAATTGGTTTTATTTTTTCCAGAATTAAGAATGGTGCCAAAAGATTTTTAATTTTCAATACCATTGATTTTTGTTTCAAAAGAAAGAAGGACGTTTATAGGTAATAATATTTCAATGCTATTGATTTTAGTTTGGTTTTCATTCTTCTGTGTTGATTTATGTCTCCAACAATCAATAATGGTGTTTATAAATTTTAATTTTGATCCATGGATTACTTGTTTTGGTTTCAAACTTGTTGATTTTGTTCCATGGATTAATTATTTTTGTGTTAAAATCAATTTTATGTTAAAAAATTGTGTTTGGTTTGGTTGCTTTGTTTTGGGCTTTTGATCTGAATAGTAACTGTTTTTTTGTTGGTTTGGTTGCTTGTTTGGGGATTTTGATCTGAATAATAATTGTTTTTTGTTGGTTAGGTTGCTTTGTTTTGGGCTTTTGATCTGAATAGTAACTGTTTTTGTGTGTTATAATACAGAAACAGACCTATAACATGTGTTAAGCCCCTGTTAGAATGATATATAACGTGTGTTGATTTACAGAAACAGACCCATAAAGATATTCAATTGACAAGCTGGATGGATGTAGGCGACGTTAATGCGGGGACATGTGTTAAAAAAGATATTGAATAAGTCACATTTTTTAGGAAAGAACTCTTCGTTCATTTATAACATGTGTTAGTGGTAATGCTGTAACAGAACACCATGATGTAACCTGACATGTGTTCATGTATAACATGTGTTAAGCCCCTGTTAGAATGATATATAACGTGAGTTAACATAGATATTACTTGGAACATGTAGTTGCTTAACATGTGATAAGGGTGAAAACAATCGACGGAGGCGATGGGTTTAATGGTGGGCTTAGTTAATATTGTAATCTTGTTGTAACCCGACTTGTATACATATGATAACATGTGTTAAGCATCCATTGTAATCTTTGTTGTAACCGGACTTGTATTAATGTATATGAAAGTGGTTTGCAAAACACTATGATGTGCATATACTGATCGTAACACTATGATGTGCATATACTGTTGTAACATGTGTTACACTTCGGGGTAAGAAGTGTTACATTGTTGAATGTAGGGCATGATCTACTTTGTCTTATATGTTGTAACATGTGTTACACTTCGGGGTAATATATCTTGCATACAGAGTGATATTCAATAGCTCATACGTTTAATAGTAGTTTATTATTTTTCATTAAATATATTACATATATAACAACCATTGTTACATATGTAATGACCATTGTTACATATGTAACGTTGCCTTTTTAACGTATGTAACACATGTGTACCAAAGGAATGAAGTGACCAACATTTACAAATGTTAATCAAAACAAAAGTCACTTGTCATCATGGGTTGTTAGTAATTGCACGCATTACAATCATACTTAAAGGTAACAAAAATGTTTATACAAACTTAAATATATAAAGATGATCCAAAAACTATCATAAAGGTTAAAAAATCTAGCTACGCTTTGCGTCTTGATAACCATCTTTATTTTGAACTTAGACATCCATTCACTTATGAACAAAACAAGTACAACAGTGTTAAGGCCCTAAAGTTAAACTTATTAACATAAATGTAACTACATGTACATCAGTGTTAAGGCCCTAAAGTTAAACTTACAAAAAGATTATAATAGAGGCTTAACACATGTTATATATTCCAAAATGTGCACAACAAATGACCCGTTTCATATTATATATTCCAAAATTACCGGTACATGTGTTACCATAAATGGCTCGTTTAATATTACATGTTACATACTAACTTGTACATGTAATACTTGTACAAGTGTTACGCTCGGTATCCACATTATCGGATATTTTAAACATCAGTAAAAATAAAATAGATATTTCTTGTTTTTTTTTAAATTAACAAAGGTTAACACACGTTATATATCATTCTATCGGGGGCCTAACACATGTTATACTACATGCCAGGTTACATTATGGTGTTCTGTTACAGCATGAACCACTAACACATGTTATAAACGAACGAAGAGTTCTTTCCCAAAAGATGTAACTTATTCAATGTCCCCGCATTAACGTCGCCTACATCCATCCAGCTTGTTAATTGAATATCTTTATGGATCTGTTTCTGTAAATCAACGCACGTTATATATCATTCTAACAGGTGCTTAACACATGTTATGGGACTGTTTCTGTAAATCAAACAACCTAACAAAAAAACACTTACTGTTCAGATCAAAAGCCCAAACCAGCAACCAAACCAACAAAAAAAACAATTATTGTTAAGATCAAAATCCCCAAACAAGCAACCAAACCAACAAAAAAAACCTGTTCAAAATCTCATCCTAAAGTTTTCAATTTATTTAAAATACATGAACATTAACCATTACTAGAACACTTTCAGCCCATAAAAACATATTAACAACCATTTCAACAAAAAATCAAGTGTGAAATGATAATTCAAGAACACTTACCGGATCTAGAACCATCCGATGAACACGAAGAAGATCTTCAAACCTTCTTCTCTCACACACACTTGTGCGTGTGTCTTTGTGATAAAGGTTGTTATTTCTCTATCTAAAACATCAACTTTCTCTCTCTAAAAACATTCATCGTGCCATCGTTCTCTCTCTAAAACAACAACTTCAAACTTTCTCTCTCACACTTTTGTATGTGTGTTCTTGGTGTTATAGATGAACATGATGAAGATTGTTGTTTCTCTCTCTAAAACAACAAATTCCTCTCCCTAAAAATCTTCATCCTGCCGTCGTTCTCTCTCTAAAACAACAATCTTCAAACATTTTCTCTTTTCACACGATGTAGATCTGAACTTGAAGATCTAAACTTGTGTTTGGTGTTCATCATGATCTTGATTGAAGATAGAGGAGAGAGAGAGATAACATGTGTGTGTAAGAGAAATAAAGTTGATGTGTGTGAGAGAAAAGTCAGATTTTCAATACCTTAAATGCCCTTCTCCTTTACTTGTGTATAATTTATGGTTTTATTTAAATGTAAAAGACACCAAAAAAAGCTCAACCATTGATCTACTTGGATGAAAGAAAATCAATGGATGAGGTTGGGTTTCCAAAGTTTTCTAAAATAGATGGGGGTTTTCCATATAACCCAACCATATATATATATATATATATATATATATATATATATATATATATATATATATATTCATACACATACACATACACATATAACTTTTAAAACTGGGTCAAAGAATAAATCACATCCATAAATAATAATGGAGTCATAATATTACTAAACCTAATGACAAATAGCTCATACTACTTATTTTTAAGTTCTTACTTAACTTACATCACTATCAGTAACTAACCTAACTTCTAAATTTTGGTCTTTTGATATGTTGATGGTTTATTAATTTTGCATCTTAATTTTTCGGTGTTAAAAATGATTAGTTTGTAGTAGTTTAAAAAATAAAAGTAAAATAATTTATTATTTAGGGGGAAATTGAATAAAATCAAATTCATTTGAATCGATTCGAATTTGAGTTTCATATACTAATTGAATCGAATAAATTAAATCTAAATCGAAAAATTCAGGTAAACAAATTCGATAAATCATTATTTGATTCATTGAACACCCCTAGTAACAATAGTCGTATTAATAAAGATTTTGCTACAAATGTGAAGTGTAAACAATAATTTACCTTTGATTTCAAGGTTGAAATTCTTAGGTTAGAGGTGTTTAAAAATCTCGCGGCTCGCTCAAAAAAGCTCTTCTCGGAAAAAGCTCTTCTCGAAAAACAAGCCGGCTCGGCTCATGACCTCCACTACAAATGAAACTATTGCAACCTCAATAAAATGTTGGCACTCACTATACACACACCCCTATAATCTTATTTTCACATCCCTAGTGTATACGGGCCGTATAAACTTATGCGACCCGTATAGAATGTTGTTGCACAGAAATAAATGCAGTGGAATGTTTTTTTTTTGTTTTACATATATACGGGTTGTATAACATTATATGAGACGTATACAATTGTATACGAGCAATATAATGTTGTACGGCCAAATGTGTTAATTTTTGTGAGGTTTTGGGTTTTTAAGATCTGTATACGAGCCGTATAATGTTATACGACCCGTATATAAGTTTTTTTTGTGTAAAACAGAACAACCGTTTAATAAGTTTTAGTAATTCTTTAGATAGCGTTTTCAGTATCCGGAGTTTGTTGGGTGGCGACGACAGTGGGTTGTGAGAGTACTGAGAGTATGATTGCTGATGGTTTTCAGTATCCAGAGTTTGTTGGTCACATATTTGTGTGTTGCCGTTTGGAAAGATGACCGAATAGAGATCATAGCCAACCTAAATCCACGAATTTCTGTGTCCTGTATTTATCACGATGTTCTGATATGGAGTTATATGTTCCTTGTAAAAGTTTTCCTAGCTCGCTACCGATGTATGCCGTGTGGGTTATCGCCAGAACCCTGCCGATGTTCGTCTGTTAACTACTGGATGGAGTACGTTCGTGAACCTAAAAAAGCTTGTTGCTGGTGATTCCACCGTGTTAATGCGAGCAGATAACGGTTAACTTTACGTCGTAATTAGACGTGTTAAAAGAGCGGGAATCGGTGGGAATAAGTTGATTAACAAAGGATTCATCGCGTATAAGTTGGTTTATGGAGACCGTTTCTAGCTAGGGTTTGTTGGGTTGTTTGTAGCTAGGGTTCAGAATGCTTGAAGTTTTATTATAAACACCTTGGTGTAAGTTATCATATTTAGGGTCAAGTGAAGCAATGAATGGAGGAATATATTTTATTTCTTTTATGTTTAATTATATAAGTTTTTATATGGTGTTTGTAAGGTTTAATTGCTTTGTGTAACTTTGATTGACATCTATATACGGAATGAGATTCTTCGAGAGCTAGAAAATGAGAGAATACGGAATGAGATTCTTCGAGAACTAGAAAAGGAGAGAATATGGAACGAGATTCTTCAAGAACTAGAAAATGTGAAAATACAGAATGAGATTCTTCGAGAACTAGGTATGAAACCGGGTAGCAAGAAGATGAAGAAAAAGGGGCTTCAGAAAGAAAAGAAACATTAGAAACCATGTTAATTGTCACGGCCCCCGACCCGGTTTGACCCGTTTCAGGAGCCGCGGGACAGAAAATCCCGTGGTATTTATTTTTATAGCGGAAGTCTTAACAGGATCGTTTTAAACTTGAAAAATGCCCGAATATGATTTATTTACATTTTAGGATAAATCCCGTAAGCCTCATAATTTCATTATTTTACAAACATGTTTATTTATTTAATTGAGCCACTATTTCAAGCTTTGATGGTGCTCCGTAGCACGTGTACTGAAATCACAGTATGTCACCTGAAACATGTTGTAAAAAGGTTTTGTCAGCGGGGAAATACTGAGTGAATCATTCATTTTGATAAAAACGACACATAGTTATAAATTACAGCATAAGAGCGATTACTATGGCAGTATCTTAATTAATATCTGGTCTTGCCACCCGTGTGACGATGGTCATATCACTATTGGGTCCAGTCACCCAATTAGTGACGTTTTGTCACTGTTAGGTCTTGTAGCCTAACCCTGTTAGGGCTTATTTCCTAACTGTGAGAAATTAGTAATGTGCACAATACCCCACTAACCAGCGGTCAAGATAACCACGACTTAATCCCTGTAACTATAACTTTTGAAAATACTTTGAGGTATTGTAAAACAGTTTGATAAAAAGAGAATGACTCACATTGCAGATTTAACGAGCAAAGTATAAGCCTACTGATTAGCCTTGATTAAACCTAATTTAATAATAATGCACACACAACAGGTTAGTAACTAATTCAGTAGTTACGTCAATTCACGAGATCAAACCCTCACAATGATTAACAAGTGCAATACTTAATAATTCAATCGGATTCACAACGAATAACAGAGCATAGTCCGAATTCGAACAGCACTCAGATATTCAAGTCGAAATCACGACGAATAATCAAAGTAGAAGCTCAATTTGAGCAGCACTCAGACAATCGTTGGATAGTTATAATCGATCGGACGTTGAATCGTAATAGCGATCGAGTTATTACCCTGATTGCGGCAGCACCTTGTGATTGTGTGTGTTGTGAACTGATTTGTGTATAACTCGACGTACGTTCAGAGAATTTCCGTCGTTTCAAGCACAGAAATCAAGTGCCAATGTCTGCTATTTATACACGAATTTGGAATCGCTTACGGACCGTAAGCCTAACCCTTTACGGTCCGTAAAGGGTATAAACCGACCATAGGTTGCCACGCGTGGGACTAGCCTAGCTGAGTCAATGAATTTGACCAATCAGATCTACACAACGTTTAATTTAGATAAACGTCCAACTAGGGTTTACCCCCCTTGAGTTTTAGGGGTCCTGATCCTGATTCCGATTGTCCTGAAAATTTTAGGGCTAGTGCAGAATTAATTGGGTGTCTCAATTAGAGTTTTCTTAGTGTCTAATTATCATTCTAATTATTGGTTTTAGTGACAGTTGTTACATCCTCCCCACCTTAAGAAAAATCTCGTCCTCGAGATTTACTGGAATAAATGAGGGTATTTTCACCTTATTTCTGATTCTAGCTTTTACGTGTATTCTGGTCCTCTTTTGGCTGTGAACAGCACTAGTTGTTTTGTGTTTTGAAAAACTTGATCTGCTTATCTTATTTGTAATAGATTCCCTATCATTTAAAATTTGCCATTTACCTCTTTACCTTGAAGAGGTACTACCAGGGATTTATCTGATAGACATTTCTTAAGGTTGGATACATGAAACACATCATCTACCTCTGCTAATTCTTCTGGTAGTTATAAATGATAGGCCACTGGTTCTATTTGTTGGATTACTTGAATGGTCTTACGTACCTTAGACTTAGCTTTCCTTTCTTACCAAATCTAATAACACTTTTCCAAGGAGATACTTTCAATAGTATTTTGTCTCCAACTCGAACTCCAACGACTTTTATTTGTATCACTTTTCTAACTGTCTTCAACCTTTCCTTCGTGATACTAAATATGACAGTCGTAGTCACTTAGGATTTCCTTTTTCTTCATAAATGATACTGAAGTATTCCCACATGGAGGAACTTGGTCGTATAAATCCTTTACTTAGTAATTGATCTAATTGTTTCTTTAATTCTTAACATTTTAGTGAGTGCTAACTGATAGGGTGCCTTAGCTATTGGTATAGTTCCTGGATTTAGATAAATTCTAAGTTCTACTCTGCTATTAGGTGGTAATCCTGGTAGGTTTTGGGGAAAATGTTAGGATATTCCGATATAATCAGAATGTCTTTTATTTTCTTATCTTTTGGTATCAGCAACTATTGATACCATATATACTATTCCTGGTTTCTGTAAAGAACTGGCTAGCTGTATTACTGATGTTAATTTCAGTAACTTTTGTGGTTTATCTCTGATTATTATTACTAATTTTCTTGCAGGGGTATGGATTTCTACGGAACTTAGATCATAGAGAACTCAAGCATAGTTGGTTATTAACCAATCTATTCCTAATACAACATCGAATCCGGCTAAATTAATTAATAACAAATTTTACAGAAAATTTATATCCTAATTCTATCTTTGCTTCTCGCAAAATCTTATTTATTCTAACGGAATTCCCATCTGCCGTTTCAATTGTAAAAGTCTGCCTAAGGTTGGTTAAGGGTAATTTAAGGGCTTGTCAGAATGAAGTATTTATAAAACTTTGGTTTGCATCAGAGTTAAATAATACTTGCATAAATGTTAGTGAACTAAAATGTACCGACTATGACGTCAGGAATTAGTTCAGCTTCCTGAGTAGTTAATTGAAAAGCTCTTGCGTTTTTCTTGGTATTCCCTTCTGCAGTCTTTTCGTTTGCTGGATTGCCTAATTTCGGGCAGCTTGTTCTGAAGTGTCCGGGTTCTCCACAATTGTAGCAAGTTATTGCCTTCTTTTTCCTGCAATCCTCTTCTTGATGTCCTGGAATTTTGCAGTAATTGCAGCATCCTCTGCATTTTCCAAAATATTTTCCCTTGCAGGTATTGCAAAATGGAATAGTGGAAAATCGCCCATTTTCTCTTTTCTTAAAATTGTTACTAGTACCTATATGAAATTCTTGGGAAATTTTCTGGGCCAAATCCTTTCTCCGATTTTCTTCCCGGGTGCGTACTAATCCGTCAGTTAGAGTGTTAGCTAATTCTACCGCATCGTCAATCGTGCGGGGTCTCGCAGCTTTGACAATGTCACGAATCTCACTAATCAAACCCCAGATATAGCGAGAGATAAGTACCGGTTCTGGCGAAGCCAAAGTAGGTACAATTCTGGCATACTCAAAGAATTTTGAAGTATACCCTCGACAATCTACATCTACCATTCGGTGACTTAAAAACTTATTCGCCATCTGCTCTTTTTCGTATTCGGGACAGAATTTTCTTTCTATTATTTGCTTAAATTCTTCCCAACTCATGGCATAGGCCACGTCACTTCCTTTAGCTTGTAACACTGTATTCCACCATTCTAACGCTTCTTCCTTGAAAAGGTGTGAAGCGTACATAACCTTATCTTCCTCAACACATTTACTTATTCTGATCACTGCCTCGGTTTTCTCTAACCAACGCAGTGCCGCAGTTGCCCCTTCATTGCCTGCGAACTCTACAGGTTTACAGGCAAGGAACTCCTTGTAAGTGCAACCAGGCGTTGCAGCTTTCTTTTTCTTAGAGAGCGGAGCTTGTCGTAGTTCCTCATCATGATTAACATAATCATTGCCTCCGTTTACGCTATTACTGAAGTTATCTTCAGAAATACGTTTGCTAGGAATGATTTGTTGTGGTTCTATTGGATTTTTAACAGCAGCAACGATTGCTGGAATAGCGTTGGCTATCCCTTGAGCTATCATTGTTGGAATAGTGTTAGCTATCCCTTGAGCAACAATATTTTCTATATCCTGCCTAGTCATATATTGATCCCCTGATTGTTGCTCGGATTGATTGACCTCGTTGACAGGTTCATTATTAGTGTTTTCCATCGGATAACTAATTTATAGATAAATAATTAGTATACCGGAAGTAATTTCAATGTCACCCTTAATTGCACATAATTACGTAAACAGCCAAAAGTTGTAAATTTTCTAAAATTTTCATGGTGTTATACTTTTATATACAACCGTCCCATTACTTATTTTACACATACTAATTTTACTATTACTATTATACAATCATTTTTATAAATCTCCTATCTTTTTGCCAAATAATATTCTAGTAATGGTGTTTCCTCTGATTGTATTTCCAGGAGATCTGTTTTTCAATCTCTTGGATCCTATTCCCAATATTCATTAATTCTTTAGTCAAAGTGGCGGAGTCTAGCTATATTCTCGGTTACTTATTGGTGGATTTGGTTCTGGATCATACTGAGGAAAAAGCTTATAGGGATAATTTTGAATCTGTATTTCATTAGTCAACCATTCGTCTATTCCTAAAGGTTGCGGGTGGATCGAAGGGTTTGGAATAGCTGGTTCTACATCTATTACTGGTTGTTTTTCATTAACAGACTTGATAGAATTATAATCTGTCAATGAAAAATCTAATTCTTCCTGGGATGGTAACCCCTCAATTTGCCTAGAGCTTTCCTCGATTTCTATTTCCTTGGGCTTAGGTTTCTCGAGAGGTAAAGCATCAAATTCTATAGGTTCTTCTATGTCTGGTATATATCTATTGAAATCTCTGGAAACCTCTACTCTTACTGGATAGAGATTTAAATTCTGAAGGGCCTCAGACAAATTACCCATGCTGTTTAGCAAAATAGACATAGTCAGAATTCATAAAATTTATAGAAAACTTTTAAATATTAGTTCCTACTGGGTACTATTAAAATAACTGAAATTTACATCACACGAGGTTTTTTTTGTAAATTTTATGATTTTATTGATAAGACTTCTAAACTGTAGATAATAAAGGTACTAATACTTGAGTCGATTTATTTAAGAATTTGCATTACTGGCTACATTGACTAGCATATAAAGATTGCTCATACTGTTCACAATTAGTCAAATAATCACAAAATAGCAATTAATGTAAATTAAGTATTTTCTAAATACTTAATTGGCTTAAATCAGTGGCTTGAGAAGTGGCTCTGATACCACCTTTTTCTGTCACGGCCCCCGACCCGGTTTGACCCGTTTCAGGAGCCGCGGGACAGAAAATCCCGTGGTATTTATTTTTATAGCGGAAGTCTTAACAGGATCGTTTTAAACTTGAAAAATGCCCGAATATTATTTATTTACATTTTAGGATAAATCCCGTAAACCTCATAATTTCATTATTTTACAAATATGTTTATTTATTTAATTGAGCCACTATTTCAAGCTTTGATGGTGCTCCGTAGCACGTGTACTGAAATCACAGTATGTCACCTGAAACATGTTGTAAAAAGGTTTTGTCAGCGGGGAAATACTGAGTGAATCATTCATTTTGATAAAAAACGACACATAGTTATAAATTACAGCATAAGAGCGATTACTATGGCAGTATCTTAATTAATATCTGGTCTTGCCACCCGTGTGACGATGGTCATATCACTATTGGGTCCAGTCACCCAATTAGTGACGTTTTGTCACTGTTAGGTCTTGTAGCCTAACCCTGTTAGGGCTTATTGCCTAACTGTGAGAAATTGGTAATGTGCACAATACCCCACTAACCAGCGGTCAAGATAACCACGACTTAATCCCTGTAACTATAACTTTTGAAAATACTTTGAGGTATTGTAAAACAGTTTGATAAAAAGAGAATGACTCACATTGCAGATTTAACGAGCAAAGTATAAGCCTACTGATTAGCCTTGATTAAACCTAATTTAATAATAATGCACACACAACAGGTTAGTAACTAATTCAGCAGTTACGTCAATTCACGAGATCAAACCCTCACAATCATTAACAAGTGCAATACTTAATAATTCAATCGGATTCACAACGAATAACAGAGCATAGTCCGAATTCGAACAGCACTCAGATATTCAAGTCGAAATCACGACGAATAATCAAAGTAGAAGCTCAATTTGAGCAGCACCCAGACAATCGTTGGATAGTTATAATCGATCGGACGTTGAATCGTAATAGCGATCGAGTTATTACCCTGATTGCGGCAGCACCTTGTGATTGTGTGTGTTGTGAACTGATTTGTGTATAACTCGACGTACGTTCAGAGAATTTCTGTCGTTTCAAGCACAGAAATCAAGTGCCAATGTCTGCTATTTATACACGAATTTGGAATCGCTTACGGACCGTAAGCCTAACCCTTTACGGTCCGTAAAGGGTATAAACCGACCATAGGTTGCCACGCGTGGGACTAGCCTAGCTGAGTCAATGAATTTGACCAATCAGATCTACACAACGTTTAATTTAGATAAACGTCCAACTAGGGTTTACCCCCCTTGAGTTTTAGGGGTCCTGATCCTGATTCCGATTGTCCTGAAAATTTTAGGGCTAGTGCAGAATTAATTGGGTGTCTCAATTAGAGTTTTCTTAGTGTCTAATTATCATTCTAATTATTGGTTTTAGTGACAGTTGTTACATTAATTAACAAGTTTTTTGTTGAAGTTTGAGTAATTGTAATTGGTGATTAGGACTTTTTTTATTGTTTGGTAGGTTTTATTTTGAAACGTTGTGTTTATGGTTTCTTGTTATAAAAAATCCTTGTTTTGAAGTCCAATCTTGGGTGGAAAAGATTTCAACATTAATTAATGTCCATGAACCATGAAGCAACTCATCCCCCTTTTGTTACACATATATACCCACCCACCCATCCACACACCATTTCACCCACACTCTTCACCTTCTACCACTGGAAAATCAACAATCTTAACCGTCTTGGCTGAAGCTTTTGGTATTTATATAAAATCCATTATCCCCTTGATGGTTTCTGTACCCATCCCCACGCGACACGGCGTCTAAACCCTTGAATCCCAACGCTTCTCCTTATATTTATCATAATTTCCTGAATTCGGGTTCATTAAGAAGTAACGACTGCTGATTAATTGCAAGACTGTTTGTCGGGCTTCCAACTCTCACACCGGGTGATAAACAACGCTGATCTGGAATTCGAGAACCTTTGTAGGTGGTAGTTACTTGGTCCTATGCCACCTTGGTAGTTGTTACCATAGCCATTATCCCCTTGGTAGTTGTTACCATATCATGCCGCCTTTGTAGTTGTTACCATGTCCATTATTTCATTAGGTTAAGCTTGATCTTATTTCATGTTCTGATAATTTGTAATGATGTTAGGTAATTAAATGCATGTATGGACATATTCGCTCTGAAAACATACTGACTGCGTTTTCGTAATTCTTTAAATTGCATTTGCCATTTTAGAAAGTCGTATAGCATATTATACGATCAATTTTTGATTTTATACGACCCGTGTAAAGTTATACGGGTCGTACACAACCTTTATTAATTTTTTATTCGATCGTATACTTAATATACGAGCGCTGTTTTAAAGATATAATTCTTTTATTATTTGGTATGTAAAATTACATTTGTTCAATCCGTACAATACATATGGTTCTTATAGATATAAATTTTTATTATTTAATATATGAAATTACATTTATTCGTGCAATAATGAAGTTTTTAAAGATATCTTGTTTTATTATTTAGTATATAAAATTCATTTATTTAACCCGTGTAATACACGGGGCTATAACCTAGTATATCTATATAGGGCCAGGATTTAGAGAAAACGGTAGAAAGTGTGAGAACGGTGAGAACGCTTATTGATCGTCCGATCAAAACAATCTATGGACTAGATTGGCGCGGTGGCATTTTAGTAAATAACACCAATTTTATTACGTGGACGCGCGTCATTAAGGGTAAAAAACTAAAAAACCATTCCTCAAATGAAACGCCATTGAAAAATAAAACGCCAAATAGATACAAAACGCCAATTTTATCACTGCGTACTTTTTTCTGGGTTTTTATTTAAGCTCTCTGGCTACAAAACGCCATAAAATATGAAAAGCCATTATATATAATGCCAAAGTTTACATCCAGATAAATATTAATTACATTTTTTGTTATAAAAATAACATCCCGCCTAAACTACGCGCCAAAAAAATTTTATAAATAGAAACGCCTCACCAGCTTCCGTTTATCACACAAAAAAAACGCAAAAAACCACACAGTGGTTACTAAAAAAATTTACAACTCAATGTAAAACGCCAAAAAATACAACGACAGCAAGCATCTTTTCTTTGATCCTCAGTAATGTTCTGCATGAATCTTCATTTAATGATTTGTTACGTGAATGAAGAAAACTTTTGCTGCATGAGATGGACAAAATTGAAAAAAGAGGGACTGATGACACCCATATGTCATACTGTCATCTTTGTTCCTGAAGAAGGTTTGGATGATAAGAAGAGACCTATACCAGTATAAATGCTACTTTGGCCTCAATGAATATAATGAAGACCACATGCAGATAGCATTCACCCACAGGGGGTCGCTCTATGTCTCCAACATCCACAAAGATACTTCAACACATGAACAAAGAAAATAAACAACGCCAACCCCAAAACGCCATTTATTTGTCACATTTCTTGTAGTTTCAAAAGGAAAAAGAGACTGATGACACTGAAGATTTAAAATCATAAATTGCTTCTACTTTGTTTTTTTTTAATTTTCTTTATCTATTGTTTATTTTGTAATGTCAGTTAATAAACAACAAAATAATATTAATGCTATAATGAAAAATATAATAAAACGCCAAAATTAGCAAATACGTGTAAAACGTCACATTTCTTGTAGTTTCAAAAGGAAAAAGAGACTGATGACACTGAAGATTTAAAATCATAAATTGCTTCTACTTTGTTTTTTTTTTTAATTTTCTTTATCTATTGTTTATTTTGTAATGTCAGTTAATAAACAACAAAATAATATTAATGCTATAATGAAAAATATAATAAAACGCCAAAATTAGCAAATACGTGTAAAACGTCATAATGCCATAAAAACGCCCCCAAAAAACTACCAAACTATAATAAAATTAATTTGAACAACTAATATTATAAAAAAAAGCGTGAAACAATGTGCAAAGAATATAAAACAAAAGAAGTCCAATAGTTATCTAACCGCCATTGGAAAACAAAACGCCATAATTACAGTCATCAAAAGATTTGACGTGTTACACCATTAAAACAGTTGTGTCTGAAAACAAAACACGGTAAACTGCAAAAAACAGTAAAATGAAATGACGGAAAACATAATTACTAAGATTTATTTTATTAAATTTATTTATCTTTTTCAAAACGCCATAATTACCTGACATACGCGGGGAAAAAAGTCAATATAAAAGAAGACCATGAGAACCCAAGCTCAAACACGCCAAAAAGACTAAAACGCCATATATTCTCCAAAACGCCAAAAAATTTAAAAAATGGCTAAGGTTATTGCATGGAGGTTTGAAAGGAAAGAGAAACGATTCATCATAAAGTTCGCTGACAGGAGAAGGGTAAAGGTAAGAACAATAAAAGCCATGATGGGAATGAATGAAAATGTTCAGAAGGATATCCTGGCCCTTGGGGTTCCAAGAGACAACGATTGTGAAAGAACGAGAACTGTAATAAAAAGACTTGAGAGAAAGTTTCCAGCAGAAGATGATGATGATATTGAAGATACTCATATACCAAAAATTAGCAGTTGGGTATTGCATGAGTAAGAAGGAACACTTGAAGTGGCTTATAAAAACGGGGTGCAATATTCAAGGCCAATGGAAGAAATGTTGAAGACAGGTTGCTATCTGTCATTGAACAACTCTGTGATTTAACATCTTCAAACGATCCAAAATCCAAGAATGCAGAGATATTCAAGAATAGGCTGCAGCAAAGAAGAGATGAGCTAATGGCGTTATACGCAAAAATGAAATTTGATGATGAAGAATCTGAAGAAAGTGATGAACAAAGCGATGGGTACATCTCTGATGTAATCCCACCTACGGAAGACTATTAGTTTATTTTGATTTTCGTGTTATTGTAGTTTTATAAAATATTAATCTATGGTAATGAATTATTAACAAAAAGATACAAAACGCCAAAAATGACATGGAAAAAGCCATAACGCCAAAAAATTAACTATGTGACACAAAAAGAATTAATTCAACGAGAAGAAATCTGAGAAAAAACAGTAAATGCCAAATAATTAATAAATCTACATAACGCCAAAATTATCTTGCATGCAAAAAATAAAGAAGCATGTCAAACGCGAAAATCGTGAAAAGAGAAGAATACTAAAAAGACAAAAAAAACCTCGGACCCTGATCATGCTCCACGCCACGTGTTCGGCCAGGATGCGTTCTCACCGTTCTCACACTTTTTGCCGTTTTCTCCAGATCCCGTTTCTATATATGTAACAACCCGCACGTTCGTGCGCTGTTACTACTCGTTTAACTCGTTACGCCTAACACCAGAGATTTGGATCATAATGTAACTATATCGCTTACATCGCTAAATCGCAGTATTTTTCGCATATTACGCATACTTTATCGCTATAACACATTGCATCACACGTACTAACACTCACGATGACGTTGAGTGAGGATCTTTTCTACCCTCCTCGATAGCCGTGATGTGTCGCAACGCAATGCATATTTGAAACACGCAACTCGATTATCGCAACGCGGACTTTGATATATGGATATTTATACGACCCTATGTGACTAATTATAATAAATGTATGAATGTGGGTATGAAAATGTGTAACCAAACTATCTCAATGCTTAACGAACAAAACGAAACGTCGAAACGTAACTCGCCGGATGCCCTCGATCGGATGACCAACCAATCGAATGGCCAAATGATCGGATTGTCATCCGATCGGATTGCCATCTGATCAAGGTGTCACCCGATCGGATTGCCATCCGATCCATGGCACTCCATCACCTTTCTCCTCTTCACCTATAAATAGCCTTGTCACATCAATCTTCAAGTGATGTGACAACTCTCACTCGACCAGCACGCTTTGGGGCTATTTTCTCTCGATTTCTCGCGATTCTTGAAAGTTTTCAACCTAAATCTTGTACTTCTATGATCTAAACACACCTCTTCATCATTCTCTCTTTTGAATCTCAACTTTTAACCGTGAAATCAGTGGATTTGAGGTGTTCTAGGGTGATGTCATCATGGAGTTCTTATGAACTTCAAGCTTTGGCCTCATTCCACCAAGAACAACTCAGATCTGAAGGATTCCCAGAAGAATAAACAATGTTTTCGTATAAATCTACACATATTCATGGTTAAAAGTATTGAAAGATGGTTTTCTAACTTTCTCTCAACTCTTTTACACTCAATGCACTCAAAACCGATAGAATCAGAGCTCGTCCTGATCTTCTACTCTTTCTTAGTGATGTGTCGGTTCAAGATCTGATTTCTATCGAAGAGAGTACTGATTTCGGGTTAAACATGAACAATCGTCCCGAACAGTTGACTGAACGGACTAGGGTGATTCCTGTTTGATCGGGTCACTTGGGTCTTGATGGGGTTTCTGTTGTTTAGCACGTTATCACACCGTCTCGATCAAAACTGCAAAACTTTCAAAAACAATCAAGTGTCAAAACGATCAAGTAGTTAGGACGGATTGCCGTCCGATCGGATTGCCATTCGATCGGACATCCGTCCGATCGGCTTGCACTTGGTTCCACACTTAAACATTAATTCAACCTTTTCAAAGTTTTGAACGTCGAACGGGTTGTCGTCCGATTGGGTTGCCGTCCGATCGAACGACTATTCGACCATGTGACATTTAGAGCTTCAACATTTAAACAATTTTCAACATGTTCAATGCTTACACAGTGATCAACGGATTGCCACCCGATCGGATTGCTATCCGATCGAGTGACAACCCTGCTGTGGACTTGTTCTTACTAAGTGTCCTACCCATCGGATCGTTACCCGATCAGACCGCCGTTCGATCGATCGACCTGAAGGGTAGAGATACTTCTCTGTTATCAAAATACTACAACGAAAACTTCAAAGCCATCATACACAAACACCTCCTTACCAAACGAGA
This sequence comes from Helianthus annuus, assembly GCF_002127325.2. Lineage (NCBI taxonomy): Eukaryota > Viridiplantae > Streptophyta > Magnoliopsida > Asterales > Asteraceae > Helianthus > Helianthus annuus. The sequence goes on from NC_035448.2 coordinate 143,220,831, forward strand.
TGACAATCCAATCGAATGGTTACCCGATCGGATGACCATCCTAACGGATTGTCATCCGATCGACTGGCCATCCGATCGGATTGCCATCCGATCGGATTACCATCAGACACTTGGTACTTTGCAACGTTTTACGCACCATCCATCGCTTACGCTATCAATCTGTAATCAGGCTAATCTCAAACGCGCTCCCTTCAATCCAACCAAGTTGTGTTTACTTGCTGAACACTGACTGTGAGTATACTCGAACCCTTTTTATCGCATTTTGGGTGTAACATACGTTCCTATCAAATTGAACTTATCAAAACTAATTATACAATTAAACTGTTTATCACTTGCGAATAACTGTTATGCATATCTACACGTGATGCTAGTTACATACGTGTTAGGACTTATACTCGCAAGGTCCTGCCTTAACTACTATAGTACTATTGTACCTGACGGGGTCTAGTTAGGATGAATAGCAATCGCAGCTCGAGAGACTTAGCTGGTAGTATCTGTCTTATGTGCATGTATGGTGAGGTATCTCGTTTATGTATTTGGTAATTCGCAACACTTTTAACTATTTACGCTACTCTATCAAAACTTGTATACTCGCCAATACTTTTGTATTGACGTTGTTTTAACGTATGTTGCAGGTTTAGTCGCAGTCTACATCAAATCAAGCTAGCAAGTCTAGAAACTCACCTAAAATCTAGGTTTTCGGATTTGTATTGTTCGAGAGGACAAGAAATATGTGATAACTTATGTGATTGTAATGTTTGTTAGTATGGGATAACAAATGAAATAAATATTGTCGCTTTATAGTTGTTATGGATTCTCTTGAGCAATCTGATTTGTCTAGTGCCGCACCCCGATGATTCCTCCATCGGTTGGGGTGTGACAGATTGGTATCAGAGCCATAACTATAGGGAATTAGGAAAGACACGACCTAGTCCAGGTTTGTTGTCTTAGAAACTGTCACATCCCCCGATCCCTAATTCCCGGGAACGGGCCGCCGCGAGCCAGTTTCGGCGGTATCGCATTTAGTGACTAATTTGGCAGCGGAAATTTTCATCAGGACCGTAGTTAGGAAATATGTTATCAGAGTAAACCACCATATTTTATAATATTAAACATATGGGTAAAACCCAAGTTTTCAGTATACACACTTTAATAGGAATAAATCCTATTTTATTTAACAAAACATCTATTTTATTTTTAGGTAACTTTATTGCCACTTTTCCAAGCCTTCAGTGCTGTCCAGCTGGCTTCTATTTGGCGTTCACATTTTGTTACCTGAAACGTGTTTTAAAAAATTTTGTCAGTGGGAAATACTGGTGAGTGAATCCCAGTTTAATCAAGTTTAAATAAAAAGTCACAGTGAATAGTATTGAGGGAGATCCCGCAATTACATTTGTTTCCAAGTTATATCAATTATCACCCGTTGGTACTGTCGGACCCGACTTGTGGAAATGTTACTCCTTGACCAGGTGGTAACAAATTTTGTATACAAAACCCCAACATACCCACGATAATTGTATTCTTACAAATACTCAATAACTGTTATTCGCATGGAAAAGTATGTAAGGTTTTGTAAAAACATTTAACAAAAATAGGATTACTCACATTGCTGTTTTAGGGTTTTTAGTAAGGATTTCCTGGGAATAATCTATAATTTACACAAATGCACGTGTGTTAGTATAATAACCCATTTTAACATTAGTAATACCCTCCCCGAGACGGCATTCCAACGACTACGTCGGGCAGAACCACGACAGCCGTTACGGAACCCTAGATCAATCGGGCAGAGTATCTAATACGTCTCCAGGGGTTATAATACTTACATCGTAGCAGAACCTCACTATTTAGGGGGTATAATACCCGGCTATAACTTCTACTATTCTGATTTTGAGATCGAGAAAAGAAAATTGAACGAGCAGATTGAAGGCCCGATGCCTCCTTTATATAGGGCTGTAATCTGCCCTTCTCGCGGCCCGCGTAAAAGACAAGAAGGGCTTACGCGGCCCGCGTGGCCTAGGGGTCTAGGCGTATCTGATCCGGGTCACGCATAGGTTCAATAAGTTGATGACACATGTCGTCACCGGGCTGCGCCACATTCTAAGACTCTCGCGGCCCGCGTAAAGGTAAGTTTAAACTTACGCGGCCCGCCTGAACTAAAGAAAACAAACGGGATCAGGTTCTTATCCTAATACCGCCCGCGTAAATGTTGGGGTGGGTCTACGCGGCCCGCCTCAACTTAAATAAACTTGTATTTTAATTATTTTTAATGTTATGTTATATTTCGGGCTCGGTTTTCACATACGGGGTGTATTTAAAGACATTTTGGGATATTTTAAATATTTTAAGGTGTCGGAAAAATTATCAAGGGTGTCGGTTCACGTTAGGGTTGTTATAGAAACGACCTAGTCAATAGTCTAAGTACCAACAGGCCGACTCGTATGAACCCAGTAGGATTTGTACGTGCCTACTTGATACTCTCGTTTGAATCCGGAATATTACTTAGCCTTTCCTAAGGCCAACACAATACACACGTTTTCGGAAATATTTGCATAACACAACCGAGTGGTCCAGTCGAGATCAGGCGTGAAAACCGAGAACTCTCAATTAGATCACTCACTCAGCGCATTTTCTAGCACGAGAACTTTCCGTTGAGCTAGGAGTGACATGCATAACTCAACGAAAGTCTCCATTTCAGAAATCTAGTGGAACTCCCGAATTTATTCGAAGAGCACAACCACAAGCTAGGAGCGAAGTAATTAAGTCAGAGGTGAAACCCGTATCTTAATAAACCGTTCCACTCCATATAAAATGGTTTTCAAAAGCTCTCACCAATTACTCGACTATGACGGTAACTCGAGCCACGTAATGACTAGGAGGACGAATGTCATGAGCTGCATCCCAGTGGAAGCATAGTCTCCTAGGGCAACGCGAGTGCACAAACTTGTTGGGTATAGTTGGGTTACCTTAGGCTGTCGACGCCTAAACACCCGAGGCACCCTATCTATTTTTCTAGCTTATGACTCATCGATTTTGCGCTTTATGGAACTTATTTACACTTATGTGTTTACAATTTAAAACTTTACGCTTTTACCGATTTCTTGATTTATCGATTTTCGCTCCCTGCTTCTGCAAACGCAAAACTCACACAGCCATCGTAACCTAAAACGAAAGCCGAATGTTCGCAACAAAGCTAATGCCTAATTAATCGCCCTCGCTTTTCTCCCTTCAACGCATCCTCGCGCATTCTATACCGACATGTGTGTGTATAAGCATAAACTACAACTAATTATATGTACAGCAAATCAATTGTATGGGAACTTAGGAATTTCCTGTCTCCTATGTGGCTCCTACGTGAAATCTATTATATTACTCACAACAAGTTTTGATCGCGCTCAATCGCATCGAAAAATTCAAAAGTTATTATGATCGAATCTCACTCCAAATCTCTCTCTGTCTAGATGTCTTCCAACGACTCTACCTCGACACGAACAGCTAAGAGAAGAGCCAAACGAAGCGCCGAGAAAAGAATTGCCTCGCTAGTGGCCAGGGAAGTGGTCAAGGTCATTCCTCAAATTGTCGCACAAGTGCACTCTGTCAGCAACCCTCGAACCTCGGAAGACTCTAAGACGGAAGCGCCACAATCTTCTTTCCTCTACAAACACTTCAAAGCCTATGACCCGATGGAGTTCACTGGCGAAGGAGGTGTATCCCAGCTACTCTAGTGGTTCGAATCTATCGAAGTCACCCGTCTTCAAAGTGGGTGTCCCAATGGTTTCTGCACTACTTGCACAACCGGGTATTTCAATCGCAAGCACTCGACTTGTGGACAACCGAACGTAACAAATGTGGGATCTCTGCAGCTTATGCCCTCTCGTGGGATGAGCTGAAAAAGCTTATGAAGAAAGAATACTGCCCTCCCCACGAAGTTCAGAAATTGGAAGACGAATTTTGGGAAATCAAGAAAGTCGAAGGTGACAATACTGGCTACACCGCAAGGTTCAAACAGCTTAGCATAATCTGCCCAAGTCAAGTCAACACTTCAGAGAAAGCCATCACGAAGTACAATCGTGACTTGCCTGAATGTGTGGGCGATTTTGTCGAAGCTGCAAGACCTGCTACCATCGAAGAAACCTACCGCTTGGCCGCAGAAATCAACGATAAACGAGTCTTGGACGGATTTTTCTCCAAGAATCCTGTCAAACAAGCTCATCAAGCAACCGTCATCGATTCTTCTGACGATTCCTCCGACGAATCTGCCAACGATTCTTTAAGTAAGTCCTCAGATGAATCCTCCGATGATAACGCATCGCTTCAGGAAGCTCAGCCCAGCCGCAAACGAAAGACCTCAAGCTCAAACTCTTCAACAACTGGACTGTCGCAACCAGAACCTCTCCAAGCAGTTCCAGTTCACTCGAAGCACGACTACAACGAAACTCATCCCCTGAGTCTCATGTGTACGTATCATCACTCGCCAGAAGCTAACTGTTGCTTTTGCGTAAATTGCAACTGGTATGGTCATCTTACCCAGCACTGCCGCACGGGGCCGCAGACTTGAGGAATTTCAGCAACAAATGCAGTCTCCGCAGAAGTCCTCCACAACAACATTAGTTATGCTTTCGATGTTGTTGTAATGATATGATTTTCGCCGTTAATTTCTTTTTATATGTTGGGCTTGTTCTCTTTCTCGACGCAACGTGGACTCTATTTATCTCTCGCTCTCTCGCACTCGCGCACGGACTTTATACTAGCACTATATACCATATAATGTGTTTTACCCCTACTATGCGTTCTTGAGATAAGTTACGATAAACGTGCAAGGATCAAATTAATCAAGTTCACACGAGATTACTGTGGTTAGTGCACGGAGATCGTAATAAGTTTCAATGATGCCATAACGTTAAAAGCATGGTTAAGTATGGCGGATACGCCGCTGGTACTTCCTATATATAAGCGTCTTGACCATGTCGACACAGTGTGACACCTATTCACGGGGCAGAGGCGTGTGGTGGAAGCATGGTGGATACGCCGCTGGTACTTCCTATATATAAGTGCTTCGCCAAGCCAACCAATGTCTTGTGAAGAAAGTGCCATACAAGTCGAACGTTATTAGTCGAACGTTATTAGACCAAGTATACTATGAAATCTATTTTCGACACACTAAACTACATTGCAAGGTGTAACAAACCCAATCGCAACTCAAAGCGTGTCATCGCTAGACTTTTTGTAAGTCAAACACGCTCGCAATCACATTATCGCTGGAATCTAATTAGCAATCTTAATCACTTATAGTGTGTGTATCGCGCTATCGCTTATCGTGTGTATCGCTCTATCGCTTTGTGTATTGCTCTATCGCTCATCATGTATCGCTTAACGTTTATCGCTATCGCTATCACTTACCGTTATTTATGTTGTCTGTGTTATGTTAGCACACATGACCTCGCTTCACGAGACGAAACCGATTGGGATAAAACATGGTGGATACGCCGCTGGTACTTCCTATATATATGTGTTTTAGCCATATCAGCAGATTTTCGTGGAAAAAGGGCATGTGGGGCTTAATGTCTGTTAAAACTTGAGGTGTTGTTGAATCTAATCAAATCGCATGTTCCCATCGCTTGTAATGCATCAATCGTCGCCTATCGCTCGACGGTTGTCGCTATCACTCGTCGCTTATCGCTTATCGTCGCCGTCTTCGCTTATTATGTCTGTGTTGTGCTATCAATTATCGTGTACTGCTTACCGCTTATCGCACTTGCTCGTATCACTAAACTGAGTTCGAAAACGATTTCATCACTCAGTTCGCCTTTCAAGACTTGATCCCACCCTTTCTCATTTGGATTGAGTCATCGCAAATCTGTTTGTACTATGTCGACACATATGACACTGCCTCATGAGACGAAAGCCATATGGTTAAAACGTGGTGGATACGCCGGTGGTACTTCCTATATATAAGCGTTTTAGCCATATTGTCGAACTTTCATGGAAAAGTGCCATGCGGGGCCGACCTTAAAAATTAAACTTTTGGTATTATTAAAAGGCTTTGTTTACACAAAGTTTAAACCGACCTTTTTCCTACAAACGTTTCTAAAATTTAATCAAAACCTTTGTACAAAACGGGATTCTCTTGAAACGATGGTGTGACAATCGACTCAAGTTAATACCGCGTAACAAGAAAGTTTCGTAAAATGATTTTTTAATCATCCTAAAATCTTTTAGTAACCTAATAAAACTCCTCTCATAGCACTGGTGGGAACATCGAAACAGTTAACGCCGCACTATGGGAATATTTTTCATAAACAAGTTTTTCTCCAAACCTTTTCGAATTAATCAACTTTTCGAGAATTCAAAACACTCTTGGATCACTTTTCGTGTGTTGCCATCTTTTGTTATACAAATCGCCTTACACGTTGCCATCGCCAGTCGTCGCAACGCTCTCGCTCGTCAAATTTCAATCAATCGCTCGCTTATTTTGACGTTTTATCGCTACTCTCATTCGCATCAACTCTCAAGAACCTCGTTGTGGATTAATTTCGGGACGAAATTTCCTAAAGCAGGGGAGACTGTAACAACCCACCCGTTCGTGCGCTGTTACTACTCGTTTTACTCGTTACGCCTAACACCAGAGATTTGGATCATAATGTAACTATATCGCTTACATCGCTAAATCGCAGTATTTTTCGCATATTACGCATACTTTATCGCTATAACACATCGCATCGCACGTACTAACACTCACGATGAAGTTGAGTGAGGACCTACTCTACCCTCCTCGATAGCCGTGATGTGTCGCAACGCAACGCATATTTGAAACACGCAACTCGATTATCGCAACGCGGACTTTGATATATGTATATTTATACGACCCTATGTGATTAATTATAATAAATGTATGAATGTGGGTATGAAAATGTGTAACCAAACTATCGCAATGCTTAACGAACAAAACGAAACGTCGAAACGTAACTCGCCGGATGCCCTCGATCGGATGACCAACCAATCGAATGGCCATCCGATCGGATTGTCATCCGATCGGATTGTCATCCGATCGGATTGCCATCCGATCAAGGTGTCACCCGATCGGATTGCCATCCGATCCACGACACTCCATCACCTTTCTCCTCTTCAGCTATAAATAGCCTTGTCACATCAATCTTCAAGTGATGTGACAACTCTCACTCGACCAGCACGCTTTGGGGCTATTTTCACTCGATTTCTCGCGATTCTTGAAAGTTTTCAACCTAAATCTTGTACTTCTATTGTAACACTTCGAAATTTTGTGTCCAATAATGTATTGACACGTGTCTTGAAAGTATGTAAATTCGAGGGTTATAAATGTCGAACAAGGGTAAGTATACTGTATAGTAACCCTAAACCATGCTCGTACCTTCAAACGAATAAATCATGGATCGTACGGAAGCGAAACGCGGAAGAAAGTGAGAGATTACAAGCTGCCGGGGGTTAACTGTGTCAACATGTTTAATTATACCTCTGAGTGACCCTTTGACGTACCCGAGGCCTTGTAACAGTAAAATACGCTCACTAGAATATACTATATAAATTCCGCGAAGTTCCGTTTTAAAACGAGAAAGTTATGATCAAATTCGTACGAGAGGGGTTAAAAGCGTCAACAATGAAAGTTAAGGCTTTTCGGATAATAATAATTAAATTAACCGGGGGCTTAACAGTACGGGTAAAAGGCACGAGGCCCTTAATTGTAATTAACCGAGGGCCAAATCGCAAAGTTACCCCTTCAAACCCGAAAGGTCAGGTTATTAATTACCGAAGATTTCGTTAATCATTACAAAAGATTTAAAAAGATTTAAAAACAATCCTTACGGACCGAAAAGGTCCTGCCTTACGGACCGTAAGGGGGTGAAAGATTGAGCTTGTCTCCGCCACAGGCTTACGGACCGCAAGGCCCAAGCCATACGGTCCGTAAGCGATGCCCAGCGACAGAAAGTTGGCTGTTGGCTGTTTAAAGCGTTAAAACATTAATGTATGGGTTTCCCAGAGGTATGGGCGACCCCTAATCACTCTCTAGCACTAGAGGATACATGTTGCTGATCAAGGGGAATGGGTAGACATGTTTGTCAATAATCTAGGGCCTTAAGAGTACTATATAAAGGCCTCATTGCACAACGTGTTACTCACACCTTCCCTGCCTTCATTGATCACATCTGGAGCTCAACATTTCCTCTCAAGTGTCCTCTAAGCAAGCATAAGACCTCTGTAAGTTGTTCAATCCTTTGTGGTTTAGTTTTGCTTAGTTATATAGCTAAAAATCAAACCGTCGTAATTACGGTTTGACTTCGAGATTAGTCTACAATGGCTCAGTAATATCACGAATTGAAAGTAGCCATAAGTTGGTATTTATGTGGGTAATAAACCCCTAAAAGGGTCCCCCCTGATCACCACTCTAACTAGTTCAAATGTCGAGTCAAACGTATACTTAAAAAGTCAACAGAAAGCCATTTTTGCGATTCTTGCATAATCTGTAATGTAGATGATATGTAACCTGTTTGAATACTCATAAAACATGATAATAAGTATACTAACTTGTCTAAGCTCGTTTGATTCGGCCATTTGCTATATTGACCCGGTTCGGAGCCGAATGTCGCAAAAGTTTGACTTTTGCTTTGACTTCAGTTCTGACCCGTTTTAGTGCAATGTAGATATGCCTTAGGACTCTCTTAGGACCAGGTCACGTGATGGTATCACCCTCTGTGACCGGTTCATTGTTTGTCCGAGTCTTTTACGCATTTCCGTTAATTGCTTAAAAGTTGACCGTAACGCCTTTTTTTAAAATAAAACGAGTATTTCGGACATGTGAAGGGACCATAACCTTGCTTACTAAATTCTAAGCATGTCCCTAAAGTTTCACGCCAATCCGAGGTCCAGAATGGGAGTTATGTTAAATAGCGCAAATAAAAGAAACTTTTGTAATAAACGGCGATTAGCATAACGCCTACCTAAACCAAGATTTCGACACCAAACCTTTTACTCACTGTTGTAAAATAGTATTTTGGGATTTTTAAAGATTTTTAATTAATTTTAACCTGCTCATAACCTGCGGTTATGGCTACGGTTCGGTAAATACCGAATATGCCCTTTTCGGCCAAAACTTGAGTTCTACAAGGTCTTTTGACACGATTCCTGTTGCTACTGATTTTAAATAATAAATAAAGTATTTTGGACTTTATAAACTGAACGGGAAACTCAGATTTCCTGTAGAACTCTAAAACCCCTTTTAAAAGTCCTTAAAATGACCGGAAAACCCCTACGGGGCGTATAATAAACTTAAACTCGTTACGGGCATCACGGAAGGTATTCTACTGATACCACAACCTCTTTAAGGCATATTGACTTGGGAAACAAGTGTAGGACTCTTACGGTTACCCGTTGCGCCTATTGCGCGCACGGTTCGGCTTATGTAACTAGTTTACATAAATTAGCCGATACGGGTCAAACCATATTATTTTGACCCCAAAATCCAGAGTGTGAATATTAAACCCATATAAAACAAGTCTTCGAACTTGTTGGGTCAGAATCACATTCCATTCTCGGTTTTCGCCTTTCACTCGATTAAACCGTATCTATCCCTTGAAACTGACCGGTCTAGGCTACGGCTAATATAAAGACCCGTTACGATTCTAATAGGTTATTTTAAAACCTTCGTTCCAGAATAGGAGCCCCAGTAAAAGATATCTGTGATTTAATCAATTAAGGACAATGCTTGCAAAGGTAAATACTTTTAACTTATTTTCCGTTATACGGGCTTGGGTTACGGTATATATAAAATACCGCTTGATCGAGCATCAAATCTTCCATCGTTAGGTGGTTAATTGAATAATTTGATCGGCTCGTTTAAACAGTCTTGTTACTTAAAAGCCTTTGGGGGGTTAATGACCATGTCCCGGATATCCTTGGCATCATTTTACGAAATGGCCACGACCTCGACATCCGGGTGTAGGCGTACACCCGACATTATGTCTATATTAATAAAAGACGTAACCGTTGGTTTACCCACCTCGGTTTTACGCAATGTGGTGTGTCTATTGATCTTTAACCCGGACTAGATCCGGGCTACTGAACGCAAAAGGAATATGTAATTCGTTCACAAGATTATAATATGAAATAATTCTCCCAAGTTATAAAAGAATTTGTGCCTTATGCATTCAAATCAATTTTAATAAACATTTTTCAAAAGTGTCGGTTAAATGTATTTACCAGTGTAAACTGACGTATTTTCCCAAAAAGATTAAGTGCAGGTACTACACGTAATCGGCTGGCTATAGCTCCTTAGCATCTTAAGAAGTCTCGCAAGCTTTGATGCCTTGTCTGTTGAACAACACTTTTTATTACTTTGATCCTCCTGTGGATACCATTCAACTATTTGTGATACATTCGATATTATAATCAATGGTTGGATTATATTTATCTTTTTGCTTCCGCTGTGCATTCATATATTGTGTGGTTTGACTATATTGTTGCCAACTACGTCACGGTAATCCCCCACTGGGCCCACCAGTGAGACACGTGGAAATCGGGGTGTGACAGGTTGGTATCAGAGCCAACATTGAGTGAATTAAACACTATCCTAATGTGTTTAATCTCAGTGACACAATTGTTATTCCAAGTTTGTCTTTTTCTTTTATTATTGTTATTTAAAGTTTTAAAAGCAGGAAATATGGCACCTGTAATTTTTCGAGGAAGAGGAAGGGGAAGAAGAGGCAGAGGAGAGATCGTTACTCACCACGATCACGAAGCTGGACCTTCAAATACGCGAGCTCCTTCGACCATAAGGAGTGAAGAACCGCAAAGACGGAGAAACCATTTCGAACCTGCGAGGCATTCCACCTCGCACAGCTCGACGCCATCGTATCGTCACTCGTTCGGGCCAGATTCCGAAAATGATCCCAATAACCCTCAACCCTCCTACATACCTCTACAGCATTCGGTATCGCACCGTGCTTTTGACGATCCCACTCCTTACTTCAGGGGCCAGTTTAACCCAGCAGATTACATTCAGGAACCTTCAGGCTTTGTTCCGTTAGGACCACAGGATCACTTCTCAGAAGACCATATGGATGAGGACACTGATCCAATCGAACCTGCTCGTGGTACGCCCACGCATCCTATCGAGATCTCAGATGGATCTTCTTTTCATGGCACACCTTACCAAGGGCCAGATAGTTTTCAAGCGTTGTTCAACCAACATGAGTGGTACTTCACACCCTCCCATCAGACATCGCAACACGAACATCAGCAACAACAAGATCCCTCCGAGGATCCACGTTTCGTGGCAGTTACGCCACCACCACCGCCACCGGTTCAACCAGTAATGCCTGATTCACCGAGGCGTAGAAGATTGGGTGCTCGTATGTCCACCCGAGGAGGGGAATTCCACTTCAGCACGCCTCGACACTCTAGTAGTAGCCACTACCCGCCACTACAAGAAGAAGGACCTTCAAGTCCAGTACAGGAGGCGAACTCCGCACCAGTTGCACCATCTTCGCCACCATTTGGGTATGACCACCCAATACCTGCATATACGGGTCCAACGGCATACAACCCGTTCGAACCATCGTCGCACGCACATTACAATTACAACTATGAGCGCGACCCATATGTGGTAGCGGCTAGGTATAATGCCCGCTATCCCGACGGAGCTTTTGGAAACTTGGGAATACCGGATTACTCAGCTCATGGGTATCCAGCACCTCCTAGACCTCCAGTTCCGCAACCGGCGCCACAACCACGTTTTTCTCCGCCCAAACAAGAAGAAATCCTCCACCGCTTAACTCGTGTGGAACGGGATTTCGAGGAAGAACGAAAGAACAACAGGGGATTCCTTAAGGGTCTAGCGAACCTGTTGAAAGGCAAGAAGAAGAATCGTGACCATTAGTCTTTATATATGTTCTAATGTAATGTCTATTTTAAATAAAGTCCCTGCGTGGACATTTATCGTATTTCAGTCCCTACGTGGACTTATCTTATTAGTCCCTGCGCGGACATCTATCTTGTATTAGTCCCTGCGTGGACTTGTCTCTTTATTAACCTCTATGTAGGTATGTACTTGTTTAAAAGTCCCGTTTAGGGCAGCGTGTAATCGTATTGAAATTTTGGAATGTTATGTTAAAATTTCATTTTGTTATTACTATATATGAAATTAATCAAAATCATTCCTTTTAATTTGATCTGCCTAAATAAAGAATCTTAAGAGTGAAACCTAGCCAGGTGTCTTTTAAGATCCGGCCAAGATGGTAAGACCTAATTAAAAGATTCAGATTCCCTGTTAACCTCTGTAAGCATGTTGACAATCATGGCAGATGTGATTCGTTAAAATTGCACACGTCATTCTTATACAAGAATCCTTTAAAGGATTCCAAAGCCCAAATCAATGATATAATAAATCATGGGTTAAATCACCAATAAAGGTGATCACTTGTTAAACATCCATTAGCGATGTAGTGCCTACGGGCCAACCTTATCAAACATCCATTAGTGATGTAGTGCCTACGGGCCATAATTGTTGCCATAATAAGACAAAAGACAGTGGTGGTCTATGACTCCCTGTCAGAAGGGGGTAAAAGAACTACGGTTCAAACCTTCATACCTTGATTCTCTGTAATCTCGGCTAATATTATAATAACGTCCTCGTGACTAGGCTTTTATGCCACTAGCAATATTAATTGCGATTAGGATAAGTATGTTCAAATCATAAATAAAAAGTGAGTAACAAATTAACCGGATATGGTCTTCGTTACCATGGTTAATGAATTGCCATAAAAGACAATTCTATAATAAACTCCTAAATAAAATTTTCATTATCTTCTGCAGCAGATACAAGCTACTATGGCGAATCCTAATGGAGAAAATAGTCATACTAGTGAAGATGAGTATGATAATGCCCAAGTACATTTAACGGGCGCTCAACTAAAGGCTCTTGTCGACAACGCTATTCAAGCAGCTCTAGATCGACAATATACCGAATCTTGAAGCAGAACCGTTTCCAAACCACCATCAAAGTCGAAGACACACTCAAAATCCCACAACAAACCATTATCCAAACCACTCTCCAAACCCAAAAAGGACAACGATAATCACTCGTCCAACGAAAACAGTGTTCGTCGTGAAAGGGAGTATACTGATGCTTCCCGTGCCAGGGGCTGCACGTACAAGTACTTTGTGTCTTGTAAACCCCGAGACTTCACGGGGGAGAGAGGTGTCGTCGATTATATGACGTGGCTGGATGAGATGGACACTGTGGTGGACATCAGTGGCTGTGCGGAAAGGGACGTGGTAAAGTTTGTGTCGCAATCGTTTAAGGGCGAGGCCCTAGCTTGGTGGAGGGCGCTGGTTCAGGCCTGGGGAAAAGCTGTGCAATACAACATGACATGGGAGGAATTCATTTCTCTCATCAAATAAAATTACTGCCCTCAGCATGAGGTGGAGAAGATAGAGTCCGATTTTGTATCATTAGTGATGACAAACCTGGACTGCCAAGCCTACTTAACGAGCTTCAACACGATGTCTCGATTGGTTCCATATCTGGTAACCCCGGAACCAAGGAGAATCGCTCGTTTTATCGGGGGATTAGAACCCGCGATAAAGGCAAGTGTGAAGGCCTCTCGGCCAACGACCTTCAGGTCTGTAACTAACCTCTCTTTGTCCCTCACAATGGACGCGGTCCGACTGAGATCGCTGAGGAACAAAGAGGCCGAGAAGAGGAAGCGTGAGGATGATACCTCACGAAGGTCGAATAAGAAACACCGTGGGAAAGGTGATGGCAAGAGAGGGACAGAGTCGAGGAAAGATGGGCAACAATCCGGAGAGAAGCCCAAGTGCAAAAACTGCCAGAAATTCCACTTTGGGAAATGTAGGCTTGGGTCGAACTCACAGTCCCAGTCGAAGTCGCATACTTGTGGACTGTGCAAGTCCAAGGACCACAAGACTGTGGACTGCAAGAAGATTAAAGATGCGACCTGCTATAACTGCAATGAGAAGGGGCACATTAAAAGCAACTGCCCCAAGCTCGCCAAGAAGACTGAAGAAACCAAAAAGAATAACGCTAGAGTCTTCAAGATGGATGTGAAGGAAGCTTTGCAAGACGAAAACGTAATCACAGGTACTTTTCTCGTGAATAATATCTTTGCAAGAGTACTTTTCGATTCAGGCGCTGATAAATCCTTCGTAGACCAAAAATTTTGCAAATTGCTGAACATGCCTGTCAAAACCCTAAATGGGAAATACGAGGTAGAGCTAGCAGACGGCACAGTAGAAACCGTCTCCACTATACTAGATGGATGTGTGATATCCATTAGGAACCACTCTTTTCCTCTATCTCTACTTCCCTTCAAACTGGCTGGTTTTGACATCGTTCTGGGTATGGACTGGTTATCCCACAACCAGGCCCAGATCGTCTGCAACAGAAAACAAATAGTGCTAAAAAATCCGACTGGTGAATCGCTTACCATTCGAGGAGATACGCAGTACGAATTACCCGAGAACGTAACTATGCTCAAGGCTTCTAGATGTTTAAAAAGAGGTTGTGTCATCTACATGGCACAAGTGATTATTGAAGAACCCAAACCAAAGATGGAAGATATTCCTGTCATTTCGGAGTATCCAGAAGTTTTCCCCGAAGATCTGCCTGGTTTGCCACCAGATAGGCAAGTGGAATTCAGAATAGATATCATCCCTGGAGCAGCTCCCATTGCTAGACCACCCTACAGGCTAGCACCAACTGAAATGAAGGAATTAAGGACCCAGCTGGATGAACTGTTGGCTAAAGGTTTCATTAAACCGAGTTCATCTCCTTGGGGAGCACCTGTCCTGTTTGTTAAGAAGAAGGATGGATCGATGCGTCTGTGCATCGATTATCGTGAACTTAATAAGGTCACGATAAAGAATAGATACCCATTGCCAAGGATCGATGATTTGTTTGATCAATTGCAAGGGGCTAGTTATTTCTCAAAGATCGACTTGAGGTCGGGCTACCATCAGCTGAAGGTCAGAGATGAAGACGTACATAAAACAGCATTTAGGACTTGATACGGTCACTACGAGTTCCTAGTGATGCCTTTTGGGCTCACAAATGCACCGGCTGCGTTCATGGATCTCATGAATCGCGTCTGCAAGCCGTACTTAGACAAATTCGTCATCGTATTCATCGACGACATTCTTATCTATTCAAAGAACAAAGCTGACCATGAGAAACACCTACGATGTATTCTCAAATTGCTGCATCGAGAGAAACTCTATGCCAAATTCTCTAAATGCGAATTCTGGCTACGAGAGGTCCAATTTCTTGGACACGTCGTAAGCGAGCGTGGTATCCAGGTGGATCCCGCTAAGGTAGAGGCGGTCATGAATTGGCAAGAGCCAAAGACGCCCACAGAGATCCGTAGTTTCCTGGGGTTGGCAGGATACTACAGGAGATTCATTGAAAATTTTTCAAGGATTGTTGCGCCCTTAACCTCCTTGACCAAGAAGAAGGAAAAATTTGTTTGGGGGCCTAAGCAGCAAGAATCCTTTGATATTTTAAAGCAAAAGCTAAGCAACGCCCCTGTGTTGACGCTACCGGAAGGTACCGAAGAGTTCGTAGTTTACTGCGACGCGTCACACACTGGCATAGGGTGTGTGCTCATGCAGAAAGGAAAAGTGATTGCCTATGCTTCGAGACAGTTGAAGGTGCAAGAAAAGAATTACACCACCCATGACTTGGAGTTGGGTGCCGTTGTGTTCGCACTAAAACTGTGGAGGCATTATCTATACGGAATCAAGTTTGTGATCTATTCAGATCACAAGAGCCTTCAACATCTGTTCAATCAGAAGGAGCTAAACATGAGGCAACGACGTTGGATGGAGACCTTAAATGATTATGATTGTGAGATCAGATACCATCCCGGCAAGGCGAATGTAGTCGCTGATGCCCTGAGCCGGAAAGAAAGGATGAAACCCATCCGAATCAATGCTAAGAGCATTGAAGTCAAGAATAACTTGATTGAAAGGATATTAGCCGCACAGCGAGAGGCTGTGTTGGAAGCTAATTATCCTAAAGAAAAGTTAGGAGTAACTGAGGAGCAGTTAACTCTTAGCAAGGATGGAATTTTGAGATTGAATGGGCGAATATGGGTTCCTATTTATGGAGGACTACGAGATGTTATCCTCCAGGAAGCCATAGTTCCAAATATTCTGTCCATCCTGGAGCAGATAAAATGTATCAGGATTTAAAGGCAAATTATTGGTGGATAGGCTTGAAAAAGTCTGTAGCCGCTTATGTAGCCAAATGCTTAACTTGTGCGCAAGTCAAGGCTGAGCATCAAAAGCCATCTGGCTTGCTACAACAGCCTGAACTTCCTGAATGGAAATGGGAATGTGTAACTATGGATTTTATCACCAAGTTACCCAAGACCCGCAAAGGAAACGACACAATATGGGTTATAGTCGACAGACTGACTAAGTCAGCTCATTTCTTACCCATCAAGGAGACTTATAGCTCCGACACATTAGCCCAGTTATACGTAGATAAGATTGTAGCCTTGCATGGCATACCTGTGTCTATTATCTCTGATCGAGATACTAGATACACGTCTCATTTCTGGAAAAGCTTCCAGCAATCTTTGGGCACACGTTTGAACTTTAGTACGGCTTACCATCCTCAGACAGACGGTCAGAGTGAGCGTACTATCCAAACGTTAGAAGACATGATGCGGGCCTGTGCTATCGATTTAGGTGGTAGTTGGGATAAGAACCTACCACTAATCGAATTCTCCTACAACAATAGCTACCATACCAGCATAAAGGTTGCGCCTTTCGAGGCATTATACGGTAGAAAGTGTAGATCGCCTGTTTGTTGGGCGGAAGTTGGAGAGGTCCAATTATCAGGACCAGAGATAGTTTTCGAAACAACGGACAAGATTGTCCAGATCCGGGAACGTCTCAAAGCTGCCCGTGATAGGCAGAAAAGTTACGCTGATCCAAAGCCTAAGGATTTTCACTTCGAGGTAGGTGAAAAAGTGTTACTAAAGGTATCACCCTGGAAGGGGGTGATGCGCTTCGGTAAAAAGGGCAAACTGAGCCCGAGATACATAGGACCTTTCGAGGTTATCGAACGTGTCGGGTCAGTTGCCTATAAATTGAACTTACCAGAAGAGCTCAATGGAATTCACAACGTGTTCCACATCTGCAATCTAAAGAAGTGCTTCGCTGATGAATCATTGGTGATCCCACACACAGATGTGCATATAGATGAGAGCTTGAAGTTTGTGGAGAAGCCTTTGTCGATTGAGGACCGACAAGTGAAAAAGCTTCGAAGAAAGCACGTACCTATAGTCAAGGTTAAATGGGATGCCCGGAGGGGTCCCGAATTCACGTGGGAAGTTGAATCCACGATGAAAGAGAAATACCCCTATTTGTTTGAGTAAATCTCGGGTCGAGACTTATTTTAAGGGGGTGAGGATGTAACACCTCGAAATTTTGTGTCCAATAATGTATTGACACGTGTCTTGAGTTTACACGTGGCATTTAATATTAAATAAAGGACTAAAGTTGACAAACCTTGAAAGTATGTAAATTCGAGGGTTATAAATGTCGAACAAGGGTAAGTATACTGTATAGTAACCCTAAATGATGCTCGTACCTTCAAACGAATAAATCATGGATCGTACGGAAGCGAAACGCGGAAGAAAGTGAGAGATTACAAGCTGCAGGGGGTTAACTGTGTCAACATGTTTAATTATACCTCTGAGTGACCCTTTGACGTACCCGAGGCCTTGTAACAGTAAAATACGATCACTAGAATATACTATATAAATTCCGCGAAGTTCCGTTTTAAAACGAGAAAGTTATGATCAAATTCGTACGAGAGGGGTTAAAAGCGTCAACAATGAAAGTTAAGGCTTTTCGGATAATAAATTAAATTAACCGGGGGCTTAACAGTACGGGTAAAAGGCACGAGGCCCTTAATTGTAATTAACCGAGGGCCAAATCGCAAAGTTACCCCTTCAAACCCGAAAGGTCGGGTTATTAATTACCGAAGATTTCGTTAATCATTACAAAAGATTTAAAAAGATTTAAAAACAATCCTTATGGACCGCAAAGGTCCTGCTTTACGGACCATAAGGGGGTAAAAGATTGAGCTTGTCTCCGCCACAGGCTTACGGACCGCAAGGCCCAAGCCATACGGTCCGTAAGCGATGCCCAGCGACAGAAAGTTGGCTGTTGGCTGTTTAAAGCGGTAAAACATTAATGTATGGGTTTCCCAGAGGTATGGGCGACCCCTAATCACTCTCTAGCACTAGAGGATACATGTTGCTGATCAAGGGGCATGGGTAGACATGTTTGTTAATAATCTAGGGCCTTAAGAGTACTATATAAAGGCCTCATTGCACAACACGTTACTCACACCTTCCCTGCCTTCATTGATCACATCTGGAGCTCAACATTTCCTCTCAAGTGTCCTCTAAGCAAGCATAAGACCTCTGTAAGTCGTTCAATCCTTTGTGGTTTAGTTTTGCTTAGTTATATAGCTAAAAATCAAACCGTCGTAATTACAGTTTGACTTCGAGATTAGTCTACAATGGCTCAGTCATATCACGAATTGAAAGTAGCCATAAGTTGGTATTTATGTGGGTAATAAACCCCTAAAAGGGTCCCCCCTGATCACCACTCTAACTAGTTCAAATGTCGAGTCAAACGTATACTTAAAAAGTCAACAGAAAGCCATTTTTGCGATTCTTGCATAATCTGTAATGTAGATGATATGTAACCTGTTTGAATACTCATAAAACATGATAATAAGTATACTAACTTGTCTAAGCTCGTTTGATTCGGCCATTTGCTATATTGACCCGGTTCGGAGCCGAATGTCGCAAAAGTTTGACTTTTGCTTTGACTTCAGTTCTGACCCATTTTAGTGCAATGTAGATATGCCTTAGGACTCTCTTAGGACCAGGTCACGTGATGGTATCACCCTCTGTGACCGGTTCGTTGTTTGTCCGAGTCTTTTACGCATTTCCGTTAATTGCTTAAAAGTTGACTGTAACGCCTTTTTTTTAAATAAAACGAGTATTTCGGACACGTGAAGGGACCATAACCTTGCTTACTAAATTCTAAGCATGTCCCTAAAGTTTCACGCCAATCCGAGGTCCAGAATGGGAGTTATGCTAAATAGCGCAAATAAAAGAAACTTTTGTAATAAACGGCGCGATTAGCATAACGCCTACCTAAACCAAGATTTCGACACCAAACCTTTTACTCACTGTTGTAAAATAATATTTTGGGATTTTTAAAGATTTTTAATTAATTTTAACATGCTCATAACCTGCGGTTATGGCTACGGTTCGGTAAATACCGAATATGCCCTTTTCGGCCAAAACTTGAGTTCTACAAGGTCTTTTGACCCGATTCCAGTTGCTACTGATTTTAAATAATAAATAAAGTATTTTGGACTTTATAAACTGAACGGGAAACTCAGATTTCCTGTAGAACTCTAAAACCCCTTTTAAAAGTCCTTAAAATGACCGGAAAACCCCTACGGGGCGTATAATAAACTTAAACTCGTTACGGGCATAACAGAAGGTATCCTACTGATACCACAACCTCTTTAAGGCATATTGACTTGGGAAACAAGTGTAGGACTCTTACGGTTACCCGTTGCGCCTATTGCGCGCACGGTTCGGCTTATGTAACTAGTTTACATAAATTAGCCGATACGGGTCAAACCATATTATTTTGACCCCAAAATCCAGAGTGTGAATATTAAACCCATATAAAACAAGTCTTCGAACTTGTTGGGTCAGAATCACATTCCATTCTCGGTTTTCGCCTTTCACGCGATTAAACCGTATCTATCCCTTGAAACTGACCGGTCTAGGCTACGGCTAATATAAAGACCCGTTAGGATTCTAATAGGTTATTTTAAAACCTTCGTTCCAGAATAGGAGCCCCAGTAAAAGATATCTGTGATTTAATCAATTAAGGACAATATTTGCAAAGGTAAATACTTTTAACTTATTTTCCGTTATACAGGCTTGGGTTACGGTATATATAAAATACCGCTTGATCGAGCATCAAATCTTCCATCGTTAGGTGGTTAATTGAATAATTTGATCGGCTCGTTTAAACAGTCTTGTTACTTAAAAGCCTTTGGGGGGTTAATGACCATGTCCTGGATATCCTTGGCATCATTTTACGAAATGGCCACGACCTCGACATCCGGGTGTAGGCGTACACCCGACATTATGTCTATATTAATAAAAGACGTAACCGTTGGTTTACCCACCTCGGTTTTACGCAATGTGGTGTGTCTATTGTTCTTTAACCCGGACTAGATCCGGGCTACTGAACGCAAAAGGAGCATGTAATTCGTTCACAAGATTATAATATTAAATAATTCTCCCAAGTTATAAAAGAATTTGTGCCTTATGCATTCAAATCAATTTTAATAAACATTTTTCAAAAGTGTCGGTTGAATGTATTTACCAGTGTAAACTGACGTATTTTCCCAAAAAGATTAAGTGCAGGTACTACACGTAATCGGCTGGCTATAGCTCCTTAGCATCTTAAGAAGTCTCGCAAGCTTTGATGCCTTGTCTGTTGAACAACACTTTTTATTACTTTGATCCTCCTGTGGATACCATTCAACTATTTGTGATACATTCGATATTACAATCAATGGTTGGATTATATTTATCTTTATGCTTCCGCTGTGCATTCATATATTGTGTGGTTTGACTATATTGTTGCCAACTACGTCACGGTAATCCCCCACCGGGCCCACCGGTGAGACACGTGGAAATCGGGGTGTGACATCTATGATCTAAACACACCTCTTCATCATTCTCTCTTTTGAATCTCAACTTTTAACCGTGAAATCAGTGGATTTGAGGTGTTCTAGGGTGATATCATCATGGAGTTCTTATGAACTTCAAGCTTTAGCCTCATTCCACCAAGAACAACTCAGATCTGAAGGATTCCCGGAAGAATTAACAATGTTTGCGCATAAATCTACACATATTCATGGTTAAAAGGATTGAAAGATGGTTTTCTAATTTCTTTCAACTGTTTTACACCCAATGCACTCAAAACCGATAGAATCGGAGCTCGTCCTGATCTTCTACTCTTTCTTAGTGATGTGTCGGTTCAAGATCTGATTTCTATCGAAGAGACTACTAATTTTGGGTTAAACATGAACAACTGACCCGAACAGTTGACTGAACAGACTAGGGTGATTCCTGTTCAATTGGGTCACTTGGGTCTTGATGGGGTTTCTGTTGTTTAGCACATTATCACACCGTCTCGATCAAAACTGCAAAACTTTCAAAAACAATCAAGTGTCAAGACGATCAAGTTGTTAGGACGGATTGCCGTCCGATCGGCTTGCACTTGGTTCCACACTTAAACATTAATTCAACCTTTTCAAAGATTTGAACGTCGAACGGGTTGCCATCCGATCGGATTGCCATCCGATCGAACGACTATCCGACCATGTGACATTTGGAGCTTCAACACTTCAACATGTTCAATGCTCAAAGCCATCATACACACACGCCTCCTTACCAAACGAGATGACAATCCAATCGAATGGTCACCCGATCGGGTGACCATCCAAACGGATTGTCATCCGATCGACTGGCCATCCGATCGGATTGCCATCCGATCGGATTACCGTCCGACACTTGGTACTTTGCACCGTTTTACGCACCGTCCATCCCTTCAATCCAACCAAGTTGTGTTTACTTGCTGAACACCGACTATGAGTATACTCGAACCCTTTTTATCGCATTTTGGGTGTAACATACGTTCCTATCAAATCGAACTTATCAAAACTAATTATACAATTAAACTGTTTATCACTTGCGAATAACTGTTATGCATATCTACCGTGATGCTAGTTACATACGTGTTAGGACTTATACTCGCAAGGTCTCGCCTTAACTAGTATAGTACTATAGTACCCGACGGGGTCTAGTTAGGATGAATAGCAATAGCAAGCGCAACTCGAGAGACTTAACTGGTAGTATCTGTCTTATGTGCATGTATGTTGAGGTATCTCGTTTATGTATTTGGTAATTCGCAGCACTTTTAACTATTTACGCTACTCTATCAAAACTTGTATACTCGCCAATACTTTTGTATTGACGTTGTTTTAACGTATGTTGCAGGTTTAGTCGCAGTCTATATCAAATCAAGCTAGGAAGTCTAGAAACTCACCTAAAATCTAGGTTGTCGGATTTGTATTGTTCGAGAGGACAAGAAATCTGTGATAACTTATGTGATTGTATTGTTTGTTAGTATGGGATAACAAATGAAATAAATATTGTCGGTTTATAGTTGTTATGGATTCTCTTGAGCAATCTAATTCTCCTAGTGCCGCGCCCCGATGATTCCGCCATCGGTTGGGGTGAGATAATATATATATATATATATATATATATATATATATATATATATATATATATATATATATATATATAATGGAGATTTTAAGAGAATAAAATTCTATTTGAGAAGCTTGAGAAGCATTTTGAATCACAAATTTTTCCAAGCCATTTTTTTACTTTTAATCGCACATTTTTAAATGTTTTTTAAATATATATACATATATGTATATTATCAATTTTAAATTATACACATATGTATATAGTCAAAATTTAAAATATATATATATATATATATATATATATATATATATATATATATATATATATATATATATATATGGGAGAGCTGGGGCGTACCCACATGTATTTTAAGGTGGGCGGGCGCAACTCTTGAAAAAATAAAATTTAGTGCTAAATTTCCAGTAAAATCCCGACCGCACCCCTTGAAAATTTTCGTTCGCACCCCTTGGAATTTTCGACCACACCCTTAGGAAAAAAAAATCTTATGAATTTGTAAAAAATTTGCGTAAACACTGATTTTTTTTAAATACAACCTAATTAACTTTCCACTTAACTAATTAACTTTCATTTAACCCAATTAACTTTCTCTTAACCTTTAACCCAAAAAACACACCATAACTCAAGCCCAACCCAATATAATAATCTAATTTGAACTAAAATATAATAACCCAACCCACCGCAATTTCGGCCACTAAACTCACGAAAACATCTTATCACTATTTTCGGGTATGGTTCGATTATTTTTTTGTTTTCTTGTTTTATTTGGATTTTTAGGAGAAATACAATTGTTAAAAAAGTTTGAAATTTTAGTTGCTTTGTTGTTTTTTGAAACTTTAGTTGGTTGATTTTGTTATTTTAGTTAAAGTTTATTGTGTTTAAATGGTTAGTTAGAAGGAATCAACAACTAAAACTAGGGCTTGATTTTAAAGTTGAAAATTATAAAGTTTGGTGATGATTGTTTAAGTGTTTAGTGTTGAAATTAGTTGTATATGTTATATAGAGAAAGACTTGCTTAGAAAAAGTAACGACGTTTGACATGTTTTTGATAATTATATAAATTTTAGCTTGATATTCTTTTGTGTTTAAATGGTTAGATGTTTTGATAGATTTCAAAAAATGAAAACTCGTACAACGACATTTTAAATATGTTTGTAACGACGTTTGACATGTTTTTGATAATTATATAAATTTTAGCTTGATATTCTTTTGTGTTACATGACCCGACCCGATATGAACTGAATTTTTTTATATACCTAGGGGTCTAAAATCTTTAAAAATATTCCGCACCCCTATGGAAAAATTCCTGGGTCCGCCACTGTGGGAGAGGATCATGAGAAAACTACATCTAAATGAGAAAACTAGAAAACTAACTAAAAAAGCCTAAAAAAAGCTAAAAAACATACCAATTTTTTTTACAATTTTTTATAAAAAAATCGCAATTTTTTAAGTATGGAAAAAAAGTTAAAAAAAAACTTGTATTGCACATGTGCATTATATGTGTACTACACATGTAGGATTTTTTAGTTAGTTTTTTGGTTTTGTCATTTAAAATAGTTTTCTCATGATCCATCCCCATATATATATATATATATATATATATAGGATAATGCTAGATAAAAAACCCTAAAATTCTTAGAAAACTCTGGAAACCCAAATGGGAAGCCATTTTTACCCAACCTCCCGACATTTTTTTTTTTGAAAAAAATTACACATGTAATATACATGTTTTAGAGTGTTTTGGGCCAAAAAAAACAAAAAAGCGCCGAAGGGATTTTTTAAAAAAAAATAAACAAATTTCAGCTCCTAACACGTGTTAAGCAAAAAAGACATAATTTCGCTGAAAATTGCTGAAACTTGTTTTTTTTTTTTTTTAATATCCCTTCGGCGCTTTTTTGATTTTTTTGGCCCAAAAGTCTTAAAAACATGTATATTACATGTGTTATTTTTTTCAAAAAAAAAAATGTCGGGAGCTTGGGTTTTCTCGGGTTTTTTATATATATAGGGTTTTCTATCTAGCCCTACCCTATATATATATATATATATATATATATATATATATATATATATATAGGAAGGTTAACGTACATTACGGCTTAACGTACATCACGTACGCCAGGTAATTATGCACGTTCATTTTAAATCACGCACGTTATAACTCAAAAATCCAAAATCACGCATGTTGAAACACAATAATCACGCATATTGAAAACATTAATGACGCATGTTATAGAACAAATCACGCACGTTGTCGCATGTGAAGTACGTTAAGCCATAACGTACGATATACTTTTTCTATATATATATATACAGTGTGAGGTTCATTAGGGAACACTAAAAAAGTGGGGAACAGTGGGGAACCAACTCAAACGAACTCCGATTGGACTCATTCCAGCGGCGTTGGAACCAGCTCGTCGAACCCTAATTAGGATCTCTTAACCCTAAACACTAAATCATAACCCCTAAACCCTAAATATATTAGGGTTTGTCTTTTAGGGTTTAGCTTTAGAGTTTAGGTTAAGGTTTAGGGTTTAGCTTTAGGGTTTAGGGTTTAGCTTTAGGTTTAGCCTTTAGGGTTTAGCTTTTAGGGTTTATAGTTTAGATTTTACGGTTTAGTTTATGTTTTAGCCTTATTTTTTAGTTTAGGGTTTAGAATTTAGGAGTTAGGATTTAGGGTTTAGGGTTAAGAGATCTTAGTTAGGGTTCGACGAGCTGGTTTCAACGCCGCTGGAATGAGTCCAATCGGAGTTCGTTTGAGTCGGTTCCCCGATGTTCCCCACGTTTTTAGTGTTTCCCAATGAACCTTCCCCTATATATATATATATATATATATATATATATATATATATATATTATATATATATATATATATATATATATATATATATATATATATATATATATATATTTATATATGTATATATATAGGGTCAACATTTGGAGAAAATGACAAAAAGTGTGAGAATGGTGAGAATGATTATGGATCGTCCGATCAAAACAATCCATGGACTAGATTGCGTGGTGGCGTTTTCGTAAATAACATCAATATTATTAGGTG